>NC_133212.1:12289199-12359199 GCF_958299795.1 Porites lutea
AAAGTTGCCCGACATGAAAACGACATATTGTCGTTGTTGCCGCAGTGTACTTTGGGTATGCATTTACTGTCTCAAGCCACCAAGGGACAGAACCATGAGAAGGCACACTAACGTTAAATTACAAATTTAATTTCTGGTTAACTACAAATCAGTAGTGATATCGTTATCCCCTTTATTTGGGCGTCGCTCAGATCGAAGTTCAAAGTAACAATAGGCACGCAATACGTGCGAACGTAAACAAGCCATGCGACGTGAACGTCTGTCACGCGAACGACTCGTACAAGGTAAAAACCATGCCGGAAAGAAAGCTTTGTTAGCAGGGTACTTGATCCCACTTTAACGATCTGAAAAACGTTGCAAAAAAGAAACACAATGCCCAACAGCGCGGGACGAAGAAATTAGAGGCGATGAACAAGTTAAGGTGATTCCCTAGTAAAAGAACCTAACATAGATTATAGATGAAACTTGGTACAGTGATGTAACAAGTCAAGAAGATGATAAAAAGGTAATAAAAAGTGGGGGTCACCGTGCTCGTTTTGACCTCACAATGCTGACAAATACGGCTATTTTGGACCCTTTGACAAAAACCGCCCGCAGCCCAAAACTAGACAAAAAGGAAAGATTTTTTCAATGATGCATGTAGTATCGCACAGAATTTGACTTTAATGTATTGTTTATCCACTTACGTACCAGAAAAATGCCTTTTAATGCCCTTGTTTTTACTTTACGCTCCAAAGTAGAATTAAATTGGACACGCGCTATTCGACACATGATAGCTCAATCCGTACAATTTAGTAAAATTGCCGAAAAACTGAACATAGATTTGTGCCAATTTTTTTCTCCCTGAAAGGAAGCACTGTCCTAATTAAAATCATGAAATAAAAAATGGGGGTCACCGTACTCGTTTTTGCGGTAGAGCTGCAGAAAGTGCGCACAAAATGCATTTTCCTTGATTTTTGAGAGAGGACTGTGGCGAGTTTCAAAATAGAATGTATGCGAAAGGGGGAAGAAAGTATTGAAAAATCCGTTTTTACAGAATTTACATCGAGATATCACATTTAGGACACAATGTGATAAAGATAGCGTTTAAATGAAAATCAAAGTGAATAAGCACAAATTAAACATCCACTATAGAGGTTCTCCGTGAGGAAGTCGAACTCAGCAACATGCGTACTGCTTACGTTATGCACATTCCCACCACATTGAGTCTCACCTCGGCAAGAAACAACCGCAAGCAAAAATTGCAATAGCGTTTCTCTTCGGTCAACTTCATTTTAATAATGTTACTTCACATGCTCTTTTTTACGGAGGCCATCTTGTTATGCGCAGTAAGAGATGCGCAGTGCAAAACCAGGGAATCACCTTAAAGCAACGCAGGGATAATTTCCCCCCAAAAAATAAACTTATAAATCTTAGCCTTTTTATTTTATTTAGAAGCCGGACGATTTTCAGAAATTTGAAGGAAAATATGTCAAAAATAATGAGGGGAATGACATGCGATGAGTGGCAACATATAAAGTATATTCCGGCAGTTCGATAATTTCATTGGAACTAATTGATGTTAGTCTATTAATCTTAACACTGAATGACGCATAATTTCATTACAGATGTTCGGACAGGAGGTGATTTCTTAAAATCTTATTGAGCAAAATGATCTCGAGAGAAGGAAATCAGGACCGTTCCACCACATCTGATTGGCAAAAGGTTTGGAAGCCATTGATCCACGAGAGCAAATGTCAGCTGGATTGGATTCTGTAGAACAGTATTTTCACTACGTGGGCCTCACAAGACGACGGATCTCCACCATCCTGTTCTGCACAAATGTCTTAAATTCCTTGTTCACTCCCCAAATCCACCTCAGAGTAATTTGATAGTCCAACCAGCAAAGTACAAAATCCATGTTCAATGTTCCTTCAAAAGCTGTCAAGACAGTACTGATCAGTCGGGATAAAATAAGAGCACTCATAAGTTACCAACGAGGCATGGGGCAACTCGAGGTTTGGACGGGACAAGTTGGGTGAGGACAGTTCCAGTGTTAGTTTAACACGCAAATAAACACCTCCTCCATAGGCCTTCTCAGAAGCATTTGCGAACCCGTGGAGTTGAACGCCTCGTAAATCGGATAATGACAACCCACGGAAATAATGCCTCTTCAGCTCTACCACTCCAACCTTCCTAGTACCGTGAACGATTTTCAACCCCTGTTTATGAAGAAATGAATCAACACCTGGGGTCATCCCAGTCAACCTTGGATTTGCAAATGGCTTGGAAGATAATCTTTGATAGAATGATGACAGGATCAAGACGACCCCGGGGAAGGTACAACTCACTTGTAGCGCAAGGGATCGCTCTCTCAGGGTTCGTACTCTTTTTATCTCTTCAAATTCCATGACTTTCCATGACTTTTCTCATGACTATTTCCTGTTTTCAATGACTTCAGGTATAGCTGTCTTTTTCAAAAACTTTCAAAACTATCCTTACTTTATGGCAGTTTTTGACCTGATTCATAGTACGACAGATTACACATTGATATCCACCAAAACGTGTGCTACTTGAACTGTTTAATTACCTCTCTCTATCTTACCTTGTCCTTGTTTTGAGGTCTGCAGTAAATAATCTAACATACACAACTTCAATTTCTATGACTTTCCATGATCAACAATTAATTTCCATGACTTTCAAGGTCTGGAAAATGAAACTCTTAAATTTCATGACTTTCAGGTTTTCCATGACCTGTCAAAACCCTGTCTCTTTGTGAATGTACCACTGTTAATGGCCTCCAGTGAGAGACCAGATCCGAAAACAACACATCTTTTTGACTGTCCCATCCTGCCCCCCAGAACCTTCAGTTTTGATGTGCTAGGATTCCTTGCTGACTTGAAGAGCGAATTTGAAAATGTTTGACCTTGAATCTTAGGGTCTTCAAGTGCCTTGCCTTGTATTTGATACGCTTGGGGAGACTGTCTTTTATTTTCTTCAATTCGTTCTTGTTAGACTGCAATATTTTTTAGAATTATTGCTTAAAGTAAATTATAAGTATCTTTTCGGGAGCTTTGTTTTTAGCCTTGGCTAAAATCTATTTCTTACATGTAATTGTATTAATGGGATTTGCCGGTACTTTACAGCTCATAACCTTACCATCGTCATAGCTTGGGCCCATCGCTTCTGGAACATCAGCCTGATGATCAGGTCCAATTTGGATTTCCTGTTTAAAAGGAATATTGAGAACAAATGAGAACAGCTGTTATTAACCAGAAGGGAGACTTTCCCCAACTATGAGAAGTTTGAGTAGAAAAACAGCTCACTGACATCCCCGTCATATCAGTCTACTTCACCTTGTTATATAACTTATTCATATCTTCTGATCCAGTGGCGCTGTGCAAAAAGTGTGCAATGCCAAACAATTACACTTTGATACTAATTAACAATTATTCCTCGAGCCTGAATGGGCTCTTAGTCAATAGCCCAGGAGGCCGAAGGCCGAATGGACTATTGACTCAAAGGCCATGAGGGCGAGAAAAAATAATTGTTTTAAAAAAATCCAACTAGTTGGTCAAAAATATCGCGACAAAACAACTTTAGCTAGCAAAACGCGATTCAGCCGCCATTGTTTTGGTTTTCAAAGCTGGCGCTTTTCGCTATTTGTGGGCTATAACATATAGCCTAGTAGTAGCTCAACCAATCAGAACACAGCATTGATAATAGACCACTAATTGGATTTTACTAATAAACGTTATTATTACATAGCAGTCCTTTTTTGTCACATAACGAATTCTTCTCAAACTCCCATAATTTCCCATTGTTTCCAAACTGCAATATCAGAAGGCCTGACATTAGCTTGAGAATGTAGCAATTTTTTGCTCCAATGCAAGTTTCCTACTACATTGTATTGTGCCATTCCAACCATTCAAGGTGACGGGAATAATGAAATAAACTATACCTTTTGAGCCTGAGAATGCACATTAAGGGGCATTATTTTTGCTATTTTTGTAGCCTATCATGGTTACTTCAAATTCAAAAAAGGTTAAAAGCTCAATCAACCTTGAACGAATTTACTTTCAAGCTATAACTACATACCACACTGCTTGTCATAAATTAAAAGTCTGACATAAATTATGACGGTCTGCTTATAGCATGTTATGACTTCCATACTATTGCTAATTAAGCAGGAAAACCTCTTTACAGAGAAAACATGTGCATTCATTACCTTCTTCCAGTCTTCAGGGGAGTAATCCTCATCATCTGATGATGATGAACTCTCGCCCAAATTAAAATAACTGTAAGCAGCAGCCACTGGTAAAGAAAACAAAATTATGCAAAGAATATGGAATAACTTTACTCCAAAATGTTTAGTCTGGCAGCACAGAGTAACTAAGGAGCATTGCCGCAAAAACCAGACTGCTGACTAGCACATGATTTTGCTCTGTATCTGAAACAACAATAAGTTCGGCAACAATCGTTAATGACCATAATTGATAAGAGAAACAAGGAAATTACAGACCAAAGTTCTCCAAAAAAAGTACTGATGAAAAATGACAAATTTTGTGAAAAAATTAATAATAAGCATGTCATGAGTGAGGGACAAAGAAATCAACTTGAATCCTTGTCAGAATTCGAACTCCTGACCTCCCAAACACTGGGTATATACTCTGTCAACTGAGCTAGGGAGAGACTCACAGCCATTTAGAAGGTTCATAATGAACCAAGTATACATGTTCGAGTCTCTCCTTAGCTCAGTGGACAGAGCACACACCCAGTGTTCAGGAGGTCATCTGTTGGGGAGACAAGTTATTTTCTTTGTCCCACACTCATGACATGCAAATGAATGTGAAAGGTGCGGCACCTTTCACATTCATTTGCCAAGGTTAAAACTCACCGTATCAATTCTTTATTTTTTGACACATTTTCTTTTTAGTTTATGTGAACACAATAGGGAATTCAACAGGCTTAAAATTTTCAACAAAAGTAATTTCGTCTAGGAGCTACCTGGGGTGAAATCAGTGAAGTTTTTAAACACAAAGTATATCAAGTCCACAGATGTTGATGCATAATGGTGAAAAATGTGCAGACAACAAAAGAATCGGACACGTTTGTAGTAAATTAATTCTTTGCAAATTAATAAGGGTCATTCACTACCGAAAAAATTGCTTACAAAATGATATGATGGTACAAGTCATGTTACATGTCTGTAAGGAAGAGACTTCATGCAAGATCTGCTGAGGGGTGGTAATAATAATTATTTGTATCAGGTATTGCTATCAAATCCTAGATTTTATGGGCAAAGCCACCCTTGATATATTCAGACAGCTTGATAATTGGGGAATGGATTTGAAAGGAGCCATCAAAATGCTAAAGAACAAGTTCAAAGAATTGCAAAACTGCCTGTGCAATTTACTGGTCAGATACCAAGAAGAGTCTATTTCAAGAAATTGATCACACTGAACAGAAGTAAAGTGCATGGTCCTGCTGGTATTCTGGTGTGGGTATTTAAAGAAAACGCAGCAGTACTGGCAATGCCAATTTTAGACTTTCTCAATTCACCTTTTCATGAGGGTTGTCTCTCACCTTAGTGGAAAGAAACAGATGAGTCAGTGCTCAAGCAAAACCTTTGCAAGGCATCAACATCACAAACATTACCATTTCCCTGACATCCATCCTATCAAAGACTGTAGAGGAGTGAGTTGTTGGCACGCAGGTTCAGAAAGCTCTTCTCAAAAACATCAACCAACAGGAGTTTGGAATGTTACCAAATCCAGTACCATGGAAGCACTTATTGGTAACACTCACTCTTGGGCAAAGTCAACAGATGGTGATGGATCAACTGCAGGAGTTGTGCTCTTTGACTGTAAGAAAGCATTCAATCCTACTGACCATTACATTCTGATGCAAAAGCTCAAAGGCCTAGTGTCAAGGAGTTGAAAAACTTAAAGGCATTCAGCTTGAATGTAGATCCTGATTTTAAGCTGCCTGCACAGCCACCATGCTGAAAACCATTCAGCACACACCAACAGCTTATAAATCAAGCAATCATTGAAAAAGTCAGTGAGCCAATGTGATGAGTGTACCCCCAATAAAAGTCACAGTCAAATATGCTAGATCATAGACTTGTGTATGCCAAATCAGGCAATACAACACAGACACAAACAGCTCCTTACGACTGACGACATGGTCAATGAGCTAAATGGATCAATACTATTCTCCCACCAGGATAGATATTCTATTGAGCAACATGAAAGTTCAGTAAAGTTTGTGAGGTTACTACAGCTTCATTTTTTGAAAAGATGAAGTATTCCCAGACATATGTAAGCATTAAATCTGGTGGATGCTGTGAAAATGAAGCAAAAGTTAAATCATTCCTCTGTATCATCAGATATACATCACAATTCATAGAAGCTCGAAAGTATTAGACAGCAGCTGGCAAATGTAATGAGCTAATGCCCAGAAAATTTGAGTGGAAGCAAGAAAGCTCCAATGCATTTTGAGGAAATCAAGATCCAGCTAAGTTAAGACATCATATACGCATATTTTGATCCCCAGATGGAACACAAGCCCTACATTGATGTGTGCCCTGTGGGACTGGGCAAAAGTCTGTTGCAGAGGAGACCTGAAGGTTCAGGGCGGAAAAACGTAATGAGCATGCGTGAATTTTTTTGCCCAGATCCCCTGGCCGGGTTTGAAAAAATGGCGGGATTTCAAATATTTTATTGCCTAAAAATAAAATGTTTCCACTCATAACCTGGAAAGAACAGGCAATTTGTCTTCAAAAGTTGCAAGCTGTGGTTATAACCTTGTCGTTACTTAATTTTCTCGAAGGATACGTCATAGTAAAACGGACTTTAACGACATTACTTTGCTTACGTTGTACTGGAAATGTGCATGCTCAGGTCCGATTTTTTTCAAGATGCATTCACAAAATGTGTTCATATAAGGAAGTTCCTGGATATATAAGGTCCGGAGCTCCACTGCGGACACAAAAACAACATATCTTTGGACAGTGATTTGCCCAAAAAAATTAACGCTTGCCCACAATGTGTTTGAAGTCACTGAACTTTGTCGCACCCGAGCTGATATTTTAAAACCCTCACTCGATCGGACACTCGTAGTTTCGCAGATCACTTAAATATAAACAAAATCCCCAATGTAGAAGTTATTGCGTTGATATGTGGGCAGAAAAAAGGTCAATCTTTATCTAGTAAAATCTTCCCAAAAATCGGTTTCAAAGCAACTATAGTTTTTTAAACTTGCTCGTTTTGCGCAGATATATAAATTTTGCTTTGTGTTGTCAAGTTGAACACGCATAACATGTCAAAAACCTACGCGTAAGTAGGATTTCCTTCAAACAAAGTTAAAGTTACATTATTTCAAAAACTTCTTGCTGACAACGAAAAAATGAATTTTCTGTGCGAAAACAACCTACCTAAAGATCTTAAAAGCAAAAGATCAGTTGCAACTTGGCATCCAAGCCATGATTCACCACTTAGCTATTTTCAATAAGCTTAACTGGTCCATGCGAGGGTCTTTAATTCGTTTAAGCAAATTAAACTCAGCCGATCATTAGAAAATACAGAAAATTGCACATAAGGGTTTGTTTTGCTCGCCTCAGTCAAATCAAGCTGCAGCATTGTTTACGGGAAAAGAGTCAATTGTTTTGAAGTCACTGCCGGCAGTCGTCGTTCTCTACTTAATCCACAGCGAGTGAAAAGGACAATTTGCGTACAGAAAGTTATTCTTATAAAGAACAGAAACTTTCACAGTGCACTGGAAAGCAAAACTATGTTATGAAAAATGAAAAAACTCTGACTATTATTACTTGAGCAACAGAAAAATGATCTTGAGTAAGCTTGCTGGGCTTCTCTTTCCGAGAAAGTTTAATAAGCGCACAAGTTTGTTCACTCAGGTGCGTTATAACAGCAATATGGTTCTTTGACTGAAGACAAAGATAAAGCTGGTTCTGCAAAGGTAATAAATCCGGGCATGCATAAAAAGTAACCGTAACAACTAATAACAGAATACAAGCGGGTTTTAATTCAACCCGGCGAAATCAACTCATAAATTAATCGGCTGCACAATCAGAAAAATACTCGCCTCTTAAGAAATGTTCAAAACTTTTTATTCCACCTCAGACTGACGGAATGACCGTTTTTCCTTTAACATTGGTTGTTCTGAATCCAAAGTAATTTTCAAGCGACAAAAAAAAGCAAACATTTCAAATAAAAATACTTTACAGGGAGCAAACGTTCGCACCTCGTGCATTTCACTCAGAACTCCAGCAACAAACAAACACAGTCAACACACAGAAAAGCCCGCCTTGAGCCTGCGATAAGGGATGCGCAGAAGCTTGCGCAGAACGTTTTTCCGCCCTGAAACCTGAAGGACATATAAGTTAGAGAATGATGGTGCAGTACACATATCTTAATCAAGGCCACACAGACCCTGAGAAAATAGTACAGTGAGATTGAACCAGAGGCCTTATTGGTTTGGGTATTTTTGTTCTCATAGTTGTTCACGTGTTCCTGTATGGAAGAACCTTTAGGAGCAAGACCAATCACAAACCTTTGGAAAGTGTACAACTAAGGAGGTACCACACCAAGTAAATTATTATGTTGTGACACACAAGACACCCAAACCTATCACCAAATAACCAAACTTGTTTAAAAAATTAAATAAAAGAACCAGCTTCAATCACAACATACAGACTTCACAGTCCAATCTCTTGTTAAGGGACCCCCCTTTTCTGTCTTTTCTGATGTGAAAGGATGGTTGAGTAAAGACAAACCCTTTCAGATTTTGGATTGCCTGTTACATAATATTTTCAATTTTTTATGACAAAATGTTGCAAATATGGGGGAGATTTTAGTCTCATGGTTATAAAACCAAAGATCAAAATATAATAGTTGTACATAATTTAATCTGCACCGGGCATTGACAACTCAAATGTTACATGTATGCTTTGCCAGAGACCATTAAATCCACTTTTGTTCATGATAATAGTGTCTTAAGGCACTGCATATCATATGTTGCGGTTCAGTTTTTATCTTTGGTCGTGTTTTCAATTTTCTTTGTCTTTAGCTATGATAATGCATATTTATTACTGTGTGACTACTGTAACGAGGGCCCTAAGACAAATTTGAGCAATAGGATTACAGTAAAGTAACAATACATTCCAGGAAAGTTAGTAATGGGCCAATCAACAGCTCAAGGCTGCTGCCTAATGGGTGCCCGGGCACTAGAGTGACCTACAATTTACCCTCAGGCAACCAAAATTTCAAAAAGGGAGCCCGAACAGGTGCCAAAAACTTATGATTCTCAGGCTAACTTCCAGTGAACAAAGAACAAAATTCCCTGCTCATTCTGCGCTTTGAAACGACAACGGAAAACGTTTGATTGTCGGCCATAGGCAATAAAAAAAATTCTGCCGATAGAAGGAAGGTAAACACACAGCACCATATCTTGAAATTCTCTTCTGTGACTTCAGCTGCAGAGCAGTTGGAATTTCTCATCTGAAAATGGTGTTGAATGAATTTAATAGTCTTCGAAAAAACTTTGATAATAAAATCACGACTTTTCCTTCAGTGTTGGAAACACTAGGTCGCTACTGCATGAAGTAAAAACTGATAAAAATTTGCAATCCGTGGAAAAGCCAGCTGGTGTCAAATTACATGTGACATCAGTGGTTTCAGTATGCTATTAACTTTTGCAAGTTTGTAGCATTTTCTATCTTGCTACATTGTAGGAACACAAACGGTACACTTGGAGGTTTCTTTTATCATTATTTGGTGTTATCTATACCTCCCTATTTTTTGCTGTACATTTGAGGTAACTTTTGAAAAACTGGCAAAAACATTTCAGTTTTTGAAAGTGGCTATTCAAGATCATATTTCAATCTCTTTTTAATTTACGCAGTCGAGTACAACGCACATAAATACAAACCTTCACAAGTATATAAACAGTTCAAAGTTGATAGTTCAAAAGATAGACTTGATACAAAAATACTGAGTTAATTTTCCAAACTTCCAGATAAAAGCCTTTTGTTGGTCCTTTTTTTGTTGCCTAACAACTTAACATGAGAGTGCTGTTGGTCGGTGCTTTCGCTGTATGTGTGAGTGGTCATTGTTATGTTTCTTGAGAAATAAATTGTTTCTCGAAATCCTTTTGAGTGGCAAATATAAAAAATGTTGGTTTCTCGAAACTCAAGACTCCAAATTCCCGTTTCGAAACTCTATTTGTTTAAGGCTCAAGTATTGTTCTGGTTTTGTCTCGTCACACAACACTCCTCACGCCTTCCCAACTTATCCAGGAAGATCGAATGGCCTCTTCCCACAGGGTGTAAATTGCTGAATAACAAGTTCTTCAAAGATAGATCTTTCCAGTGATACCTCCCTTTGGATATTCTGACCAATCCTGTCAGAGTTACACTCACGAAAAAGGGAAAGGGAAAAATCCACTGGGAATTTCACTGTTTACATTCTACTCTTTGAAGATTAAATTTGCCGCTTTCCTAAAAAGTTAGCCAGCCACAATTTCATGCAAAAGAAGGACGATAAAGTGGGCACAAAAAACTGCTAATAAACAAGAAAGGCAAAGGAAAAAAGAAGAGTGAGAGATTTGCGCATGTGTGAAAAACAAATAAGCTGTTTAATTATGTCAGATTGGTAAAAAAATATGCCTTGTTTCTTGCAAAACTCATTTTTAGCCATTTCTATGCTAATTAGCCAAAAACCAGTCCAAAGAAGAGGAATTGGTGAAAAATGCAGTTTTTTCGCTACTCGCCGCCAATCACCAAAGGGTTAATAAAGTTACTGATCTTTTTTAATTGGGCTCCTAGAAATGTGGCTTGGGCTGCTAATTTTTTGTTTTAGGAGCCTGAAGGTCTGCCAAAAAATTTTCTTAGGCAGCGGCCTTGACAGCTTATAAAAACAATAAGTTAATTGAAGCACAAAAGATAAATTATGATAGCAAACATTTACAAGAAAGCAAAATGTTTCACAAGACAATGTTTTCTTATCCGAAACCTTACATCTTACACCCAGAGAGATTGTTTGACACAAGCTAGTATTTTGTAATCTACTGGCACTTTCTTCGCTACCATTGCCGCACTTTGAAATAACATGCAACCTCAACACAAAAATATGACTAACGCTTACGGACCTCTTAGGAAACACAAGCTTTCTTCAGCGAGTTCAAAAGGTCACATCTAGCCTGTAGGTTGTAATTGGTTGATTTTGATCCATGTTGTTTTCATTTTATGGTAGTTATGACTGACAACTAACTTTCTTCAAATGTATTGTTATTTTGCCGTAATTCGCAGGGTCAACTCAATGGCCTCAGTTACAGAATTTGCACTGTAATAAAAGGAAATATAACAATATTGAACAACAGATAAAATGGTTAACACAACATTAACACACAAGTAAAAACTTACACTTACCTTTATATTCATATAACATTCTATTTTTTCAATTTAAGCAGAGAAACTACAATATTACAAAAAAGAAGTTTGAGAGAAAGAGCAGCACTCACATCCTCTGGTTATTCTTTGGTTCTCAGGAAAGAAGTTGTTGTCTTTACTTGGTCTGGGTGAAGGAGGAGACTGTGGAGACCTTGGTGATGGTACTGATAATGGAGAGTCTGGAGACGGTGCAGCAGGTGAATCTGTGTTCTCTGGTAAAAGGTTTTCTTCAATTAAAGGATTTCCTGGATGAGGCAAATCAACCTCACCAGCATCAATTAGAGGTGGAAGTGGATCAGGCTTGATTTCATCTAATGGAACATCACCTTCAGGGGTATCTTTATCTGTGTATCCATACAAAGCTAACAAGTCTTCTAAAGGCATATCCCTCTCCTAGAACAGTAATAAAAGAGAAAAGAAAACATAAGGAACAAAACAACAACAACAACAACAATTGAATGTCAATTGTTATTCTTATCTTATTTCATGACATCAGATGATTGTATCTGATACAACAGATATTTTTTGGTTCAAATTTAGCATTCATTCAAATCACATTTTGCTTTATTTTTAGATATACAGTAATGCTGAAAACATAGGGTGGTCTGCCTGTGGTCATATACAGGGTGTTTCAAAAGTTCGTTCCGATTGCAAATTGTCTTTTGCGCAAAGCTTTTAATGCTTCTTTAGGCAAATGTAAGCTGATCCAGGTAAGAAATTTATCTAAATAACCGTTCAAAGCAATTTCAAACTAAAATTTGAAGAAATTATATATTTTTTAAATTTTTCCCCAACAGTACACGTTCGCGAGGTTTTCCCGCCATACTTATCATACATATCGTTTTCTTTTATTTTTTCTACTTCTTCATGAAAATGAAGGCCTACACTGTTTGTTCTAGAGCTCAGGCATCTATTTTCATGGTCTTCTGGCCATTCAGTCAAAAACAAATTGCCAAATTGTTGTAGAAATCTAAACGATGACCGAACAAGTGGTCAAAAGTAAAGACCTTACAAACCAAGGTAAGGATGGCTGTTTTTTACAAACTGTGTGAGAAATATTATCAAAAAAGCTGTAAGTACATGCATAATAATTCCACAAAACAGAAAGGTTAAAAATTTTCAACTGCACATCGAGCACAACTGTATGGGAATAAGTTACCAAAAAAAGTTGGAAAGCCTTGAAGAGAAAAAGGCAGTGCACACTTCATGAAAACATGGTGTCAGAAGGATTTGCCAACTTTATACCAACGTAGAAGTAGAATTATTGGGAGTTTTGAAAAAAAAGGGGGGAGGGTTGAAAAATTAGGGATCAAATTATGGTGTCTGGGAAATGACTTTTGGGTGAAAAAACAGGGAGTTTCACATATTCACAAAACCATAGAGCTAGACAAAAGCGCTGTTCAATAGCCCAGGGATAGTGAAGAGACCTGCTGGGCTAGTGTCTTTTTATCAACAAGCAAGCAATATTTGTTGTCTTTTTCTCACTATTAAGTTAAGAAACAAAAAAGAATTGCGTAAAAAACAGTTCCCTTGTGAAAATAAATGTTAATAATACTAACTAAAAATTATGTGAGAAAATATCAAAGATGAACAAAAGAAATTGAATCGACTTATGTATTTCAGTAAATATAAGCAATGCTAGTGGTTGTAATATATTGCGCTCTCACTCTCCTACTTTTAGGTCTTTAAAACCGCTGTTTGTTTACATTATACCAAGTTAAAAAAAAAAAAAACAGGATCTTTCTTGTTGTTTCTAACCATTTTCTTGATTACACATACTAATTGCTCCTTTGGAAGTAGAGATACTAAAATAATGGGAAAGTCTAAAAACCTGGAACACATACAGTGTACTTAATTGTCTACCTAAACACGGATCTTGTTTCTGGACTACTGCTGTCTCAGTGTAAGGATGTTTTCGATAATGTGTTTTTTTCTTACAATGCTCTGGACTCCACTATTAATAAAACACTCATTGTTTCGCTGTCAAATCAGAAAGGCTAGAATAAAGCTGACAAGGTCCCTTTGCTCTTATTAGCCAGGAGAACTGCCAAAAATTGCTTCATTTCACTGTATTTTAGAGGGAGATTTGACTTTAAAATTAGATTCCAGTCCTGAGAACAATGACTGTGTCACAGCTTCTAACCTCTGCAGCGGTGTAGTGTCAGATTTTGAAGGTGTTCACATGAGAAGAAAAGTTACAGTACCTTTGGGGCTCCAAACTAGGGGACTTGGGGGCATGTTCCCCCAGACCATTTTTAAATTTAGGGTCATCGAGATGGCTTTTCCAATGTTTTTTCTGCATGACATTTTCAGTAAATAAATATGAAGGAAAATGCAGTAGTTAGTTGTATATTTGACTCATCTCATGTTATTGGTACAGCTTGACAAAGCTTTGAACTGCACCAGCATGTCATGAAACCTTCTTGGGTGACCCTGCATCATCTACCTTGATTGATCCCTTCAAATTGCTGCAAATGATCTGGCAGTGTCT
Organism: Porites lutea; assembly: GCF_958299795.1. Taxonomy (NCBI): domain Eukaryota; kingdom Metazoa; phylum Cnidaria; class Anthozoa; order Scleractinia; family Poritidae; genus Porites; species Porites lutea. Next base: position 12,303,140 of record NC_133212.1, read on the forward strand.
GCAACCATACCAGCTTGTGATCTAATTCCCAGCTCCACAGACAGTGATCACCACGCAGCATTTGCATGTGTTAATGTGCACTGTGGATATGGATAGCCTCACCTGAACTGCAGGTTGAGAGGGGACAGGCCAAAGGTTGAAGTTCACTCAAGAATGAGTGAACCAGCATGAAAATCCTTGCTAATGGAAAAGACAAATTAAACCAGCTATCCTCATTAAAAATCTCTCCTCAAAGCAACAAATTTTGGATGACAAAAAAGGGAGAGGTTGACAAACTTGTGGTTGATGTTGTGCTCATTTTACCCCCCTCTCTCCACCAATGCTTTGCATTAAGGGTACATGTATTTAAAGCTTGTTAAAGCTAAACAGAAATGAGAATAGATGAACAAGAATGTGATGTCACCAGGGATTAAACTTGGGACCACATGCTCTGAAGGCCACACACTAACCAACCATGCCATCTTTGCTCCTTGATCATTTATCAAGTGCTACATCCTAGTTCCAAGCCCATCCATACAGATCCAGATAAACACTACTTAACCAAGACAACTGAATGGACCCTGGGTTTAATACCTGACAAGGTTACAGATCTTTTCAGTTTGATTGAGTTGCTGCCTAAACTTGTCAGCTGTCCACCCAGGCTTTGTACATTATCTCGCAACAAAGTGCTTAAAGTGATAAGTCAACTCTGATTGGACTGCTTCACAGGTGTTGCTCAGACCGTGACTACAGTGATTCTGATAAAAATCACATGTATGTATTTGATTTATAGGTGTTGACAGTTTCATCGTCCATTCTTGAAAATTTACATGCTTCCTTTATTAAAAACTGCTCAAGTCATAAATTTGATCCATATATGGATGCAAAGAAACAATTCATCTGTTACTGACAACACATCATCAAGACATCACGACTTATTATTTTAGCCAAGGGATAACATAGACATAAGCAAAAAAATGGTACAGAAAAAATTTGAATAGTATTCTTTATGAGCTTTTAATTCTAAATATCTGGTAAACCAATGACATAATATTATGTTTGATCTTCAGATTGACAAAATCATGGTACTTCACACAAAAATCAAGTTACTTTATGCCATTTCCCACAAAAGAAACAAGGTAGTTTTAACTTGTAATGTAGTGAGCGGGAGTTCACTACATTACCTCATTCAATCCTGTATCTCAAGTCCTCTTCATAGTGAACTCTCTTAAGAAAAAATATTCTGAGCTCAACTGATCACCTAGTATATCAAAATAAAGTTTATATAAAGATAATTTTTAAAAAATTAACGAAAACTTTATTAGAAATCTAATGTACATTTTACTAACAACATAATTTTTTCTGATTCTTGTGGCTCACTGCTTTGATTCTGTACTCTAAAGTATACAAGTCAAATGACTGTGTTACCAGCATGCAAAGAAAGTCGTGTCTGATAAGCTTATATTACGATTGCAAGTACGAACTTAAAATGAAAACAAAATGACAAGTTGTTTAGTTGGACTACCTTTCTTTCTTTGCCCTGCATCTAATTTTTCCAAGTCCTATCAACATTTTATTGTTTTAAATGGAAAAGGATTAAACCAACCCGTGAGATGCTATTTTGATATTTCTCACGTGACTCAAGTCTTACACATAGCACTTTGCTGTCTACTTTCATCGCTGCCACTTCCTTGGCAGCTTTGGAATACTAACTCAACTGGAAAAGACCGGTAAAATGTGGAGATTTATCTCTGATTGTGAGCTGCCTCCAATGAAAAAAAAAACACAACATAAGGAAGATGGGCAGGAATCAAACAGAAATTACAAAAAAAACAAAAGATCACAAACATTTCAAAACAGCTGGACGAAAGGGATTCCATGAAGACTACGCACATTCCTTTTTCCTTCAAATATACTGGAAATCCAGGGCCACTTAATATTGACCTGGGTGATTAAGAATTCAAGGAAACTGGCCTGGCTGGCCACCAAGCACTGGAGTTAAGTTCCAGCTCTGCTTATACATTTCCTGGAATAGAATGAATGTGAATAGAATCACAACATCATAAGTAGGTTGAGTATGATCGTCTGGGTGAATGTAATCCTGAACAGGACTGTTGTTGACAGTGACTGATGTTTCAACAACCTGTATGATACAGCTGTATTCATCTTCAGAGTCAAAGCGAGTTGTATCACTTCAGTTGATGTTATTTAACTCTGGTTATTGACCTGATTGGTCAATTAAGTTGCAATGTTATTGGTCATCTGTCAGTTAAGCCGTGATGTCATTGGTGTGTTTCGATCCGTCTGTTGTCACAGTTAAACAGTCGTTTCGTCAAATTGTCGGTTGTCCAGTCATTATCTCATAGTTAGGTTTGCTTGAGTCTGTGCATAAGTCGTTAAACGGTCCCAGTAACTGTTGACTACAGTGGGTACAGGAATGTGGAGTGAAAATACCTCACATTGTTTACGAAGTTTGATTGGTCTGTTATCTTTTATTCTCGTTCCAAATATAGTATTTGTGAAAATTAATGTTCATAAGCATCTGACAAAACAAACATGTGAGAGTAACATGTTTCAACCACTTAGGAGTTTCTGGTCAAAACCAATCGGTTACAGACACTAAAGATTAAACTTTTACTTCAGGAGAGTGATCTTTAATTTCTACTCCTCTGACAAGGTTACACACTCGCATCAGCAAGCGCTAATGTGAACCGTGCAGTGATTCTCTTGAGAAAGGACTCATCTAAAGAGAGATTTGTCCCTCAAGATGAGACACATGTCTAGTAAGAGAGGTACTGTAAATAACAACCACCCTGTAGCTATACATGTAGTTAAAGAACAGTCCCTTCATCTGATCAAGTACGTCAAATTATAAATTGATTTTTAAGTTTCAGATAAATACATGTATAGGAGCAAAACGTTAAAAAGTGTTACTTTTTGCAGCTCTGATAATTCATCTTCGTTAAATTCTTCTTTATCCGCTAAAAGTTCTTCCTCCTCCATAGTTGTTTCATCGTCTAGATCGTGAACCATCATGTCGGCAGTGATTTCATATTCCTGGTCTGTCGAGTCCCCTAGAAATAATTTTGAAGAGCAACGAAGCAAAAAGGCAAGTAAAGATGAATGAAGACTACGTGCACGAAAGGACATGACAAGAGACGTCACTTTATAATTCAAGCCACAGAATAACTAACATCTGAGAAGTTTAAGCTTATATAAGTTTAAAGTTTTGACCGGCAAAGCATGCATTAAGCTTAAATATGGAAAAAAAGCATCTAGCTTGTGTAGTTAATATTATTGGAAGTCGAAAAGCTTGCCTAGCCACGGTACTAAAAGACTTACCTGTATCGTCTGTTTGAGCCTTTGGTGACTACAGAGATAACAAAACGAACACTTTTAATAAGAATTACACACCAAACATCGTAAGTCTACTTCCGATTTGAAACACAGATATGAATTTCGTGTTCGAGATGTAAACATCACTTATAACTTAAAAAATCGGCACTGGAAGCGAACTGTCGAAAACTGAAGGAAAAAATAAACACTTTTGTCCCTTTCTAGAAAATTTGACTGTAATTCACTGTCGTATAAAATCTGAAATTAATTTTTATACATCACGCAAACCTACCAATTCCGGTAACTCCGCCATGTTTAGTTTGAAAGTTTTTCCTTAGCGGGAAGTGGCATGCGTGGACACCCGCAATGCATCATGGGAAAACAAGCTAAAGCTTGGTTACAAAGTATTAAAGAAGACATGATTGCGCTGAACGACCTCACCCGATGAGAAATGGTATTGCTTTGCAGCTTTTCTTTTAAGAAGTCGTCGATTTTTGATAAGCATTTAAAACTTTGGAGGTTTCAGAATTAACATTAATCACTCTATCGCACAGGGAGGTGTAAAAAAGTTTGATTATCCAAAGTACGTGTGGTCTCCCTCCGGTGGATGGTGGTGTAATCCGCGCAATTGGAAGAGGAACACAGCAATAGCATTTGGTGTTATTTTTGCACTGTGTGTACCGGTTCATATTATCAGCTGGTCTTTAGAGGTAAAGTGCATATAGTTTAAGAGAACCCTTGAATGTAGACAATTTCCTAGTGATGCATATTATTGGAACTCCAAGTTACATTGAAGTATAGACCTCTAATATTGGCTTGTATGTTTTGTTTCCCCAATAGAGTTTTTCTGTATCGTGTGTTTTTCACAGGCCTTTGCTTTTCCGAAGCGTGTGTAATTAGTATATTTTTTAAGAGAACTCGTTAATGCAAAAAACGTGCAACGTGGATGTGTTAAACCTTTCCCTGACCCAATTAAGAGAATATGGTTCCACCGTTTCCGAGCTTTATCAGCAATGTACTGCTATTTATACCCGGAGGGGGGGGGGGGGGCACTCAAGGGAAGTCTAGTTAGAGGTGTGCCACCCAGGCCTTCAAACCCCAAGCCTGTTTAAGACAAAAATGGCTCATTATATTGTCACTACCCTGTTTAAGAAAGGAGACACTACTTTCTGATCTGACCCTAATTTGTTTTGTTTTGCTTACAGAATTAAGTAATTTTTTACACTAAAATCATGGAAAGAGATTTAGGAAAAAATTATTGGTATTACAAAATGTAGACCACTCATTGCAAGTCTTTACACTCTTTGAAAGGCTTCCAGTCTCCAGTCCAAAAAGGCACCCTGTTTAAGATGCTCAATAGTGAAATAGTATACCCTGTTTAAGACTCAAGACTGTGAAAACCATACCCAGTTCAGCAGCACATACCCATATAGGCCAAATAAGGAGTGCCCTCCCTCCCCCCCCCCCCCGGGTATTTATGTCACAATATCTACAGTTTCTACAAACTTTACCGCATGCACGAGGTTCCTTTTGAAACTCTAATGGCTTCCATGGAATGCGTTAGTGTTTTTTGTTGTGACATCTCATTAATATTTCCGTGATTGTGATCATTCCACATCAATACGATGGCAATCAGGGATTTATACATGTCAATGCAAGTGTGTGGAATATGCTGGCTGTTCAAAAGATAGACTTGATTCAAAAATACTGAGTCGATTTTCCAAACTTCTAGATAATAACCTTTCATTGCTCCTTTTTTATTGCTTAAAAACTTAAACTTAACTTACAGCGGTGATTATATTGGCGTGAACACCTAAAATATGTCTGGAATGTTTATTGTGTTGCGACCAATCACAGGTGAGATCTTCACACCACAGAAACCACAGGCAACGAACGGTTTCCGATCGGTCATGGAACAAATTATTTTCGTTTTGTTTAAGGATACAAACTGCCTTATTAGGAATTTAAAACACCGCTGTTCCCCAAGATCAGTGCCGAGGACCGCATCCAGTACATCGTTTGATTTTAGAAAGAAAAGTTTTAGAAGCCAATGCGATGCGACGGCGACCAGCTTTCCATGTAACGACATATCACATGAAGACAATAAAAAATGACCAATCGTGATGTTTTCGTTTCTGATAGCATAATCCTTGCTAATATTTTTTTGTCGAACAAGGGGATTCGATTTGTGTGGACTGACTATTGAACCTTCGAACTACTGTGCTGGCAGATGTCCCTTGATCGAAAGGTCGCAAACTGGAAAGACCGCCGACCAAATTCAACATCTATGGAATGATTGGCACATCCCGCAAAGTAAACAGTCCCGCAATTTTCGGTAATCCTTCCAAAATATAATTTTGCTTTTCTTCTGAAAGCATTTACGCATTTAATATCTGGGGGATTACATGCTATAGGAAGCTAGTTATGAGAGGATTTAGCCAAGAAGATTTCAAGTCCAAATTAGCACATGTTGCGCGCAAAAGAAAAAAAATATATGATTATCTCCGATCGCAGTTCTTCTTACAAAAAGAATCCCCGTAAATGTGCGAATGCTCACATATTACAACGGTTCAATGCATATCTAAAAATGTATTTTTCTAAGAAGAATTCGACAAGAGCAACTCTCGAATTTCAACTTTATTATAACCTTCATGATTATGCTTGCTAAGTTACACGTACGAGACTAAGAAACATGTACAACTTTGTAGGGTGACAGGGAAAAAGTATCTGCAACACTTTCGCCTGTACTACTGTAAAAACACAACGTTTATGTCCTTTGCCGATGTATCTCGGCTCCAAGTGAAAGTTACAACATAATGACATACAAAATATTTCAACATACAGCTGTTACACGCGGGTGTTGTAAGCCTAAAAGAATTACAATTGATATGGGTGGAATCTTACTGACACATTTGAAGTTGAATTTGCCCCGTTGTTTAGACTGAAACCATTATAAAATGAATTTTCGGGAGGATTAGCAGGCAAAGAAATGGGAAGCAACGCAGCACTTTCCGTGAAAGAACTTACTTGGCCTTTACAGTTGTCAATCAGGTAAGGTAAGCGCCAATCCTCTGATTCCGATGGTACTTTGTTTTCAAGCGCTTTATGAAGGTAAAGCAGATCTTTGTCAAGCTCTTGACGATTCAGATATTTTACTGGATTCAGGCGTTTCAAGCGTGGACGCATTACGGCGAAAAAATTCCCGCGCGATCGCTGAAGCTGTAACATGAATTGCTCCAGAGACTGCTTAGCCGTTTCCTTATTTTTCCTTAGCACAGTTAGCATTTTTTGAGTTTCACTGATTGATTTTCCCAGTTCTGGATGTTTGTCTTTCAATTTACATTTAGTGTGAGAATCACATGCAATTCCGCGGCAATTGTTCCTGTTATGGCCAGACTGATGACAGTGACTACAAATTCTTCCACGGGAAACGGTTTGGAGCAAATCATTTTCGCCTTTAAGCTTTGCCAAGTGGTCTTCTGCACTTGAAATCTGTGTCTCCAAAAAACTGACATTTTCAACAAGCTCTTGCTTACGGTGGTCTAGAGGAGAATCGATCTTGCGTGTAGTAGTACTGCTTGAGTTTGATGCAGTTGCCGTCTCTCCTTCGGCTGGCCAAGTTTGTGGTTCATTACTGCTAAACTGCAACTGCTTCGGCATTAAATGTGCAGTACTGCCAGGTTCTTGTGATTTAAGCTTAAGTTGTCGCAGTTCGTGGTCCAGTGCTCGCTTCTCCGCGATAAGCAAACGTTTTGGCGACGAGAATATGTAATCGAGATCGCCGTCTTGAAGATATTGTAAGGATTTGCGAGTCGAAAATCCCCGGGATTCAAATTCATCTGCCAATCTTTCTATTCCTGGTATTCCAATTGACATAAGCCACTGTTTTACTTCTGACATTTCCGTATTCTTCAGAACTCTTCTGAACAAGACTTCAGAGCAATTCTCCCACGCACCTGCAACGTACGGTACTTTTAGATATGCGATAAAGGCGGGAAATAAAATCAGACTTGCTGACAGCTGTCAAAGCTCTCTGGCATTTTCCTCTGTTTTTGTTTGTCTAGTCACGCAGTGTTATTTTTCGGCTTGTCTGATTGACAAACCGTTGTTGTGAACATCTAAAACGTTTTCCCGGATTAGACTTCGCCATGTCGATTCTCCCTCACGCGACACGCGTACATAGCTACCAAAAAAACATAAATAAATTACCAAAATAGTAAATCTCTCTCACCTAACAAAAAAGTGTTTACGCTTACTGCATTAGCTGCGTAGCGATGGAAATAAGAAAACGCTAACTGCTTACCTTGCAACATTGTAACTTGCGATCAGGCGTAACTACCGATTTCGATCGTTACAAAAAGTTTGAAAACTCGCGCGCCAAACCGTCGCGTGCGTAGGCCCGGCACATCGGCTTTGTTATTTATTTCAAAATTGCTCAAACCTGTCTTCTTCGCTATTATAGCACATACTGTAAACAAATAGGAAGGAAAAGCAATTGTTTACTTGTAAAAAGACTGAATGTTAAAACAAAATGAAAATAATTTGTTCCGTGACAGATAGGAAACCGTTCGTTGCCTGTGGTTTCTGTGGTGCGATGATCTCGTCTGTGATTGGTTACATCACAATAAACATTCCAGACATATTTTAGGTGTTCACGCCAATATGATCACCGCTGTAAATTGTACACGCAAGTGCTGTTGGTCGGTGCGTTTGCTGTGTGTGCGAATAGTTGCTGTTGTCTTTCTCGAAATCCTTTCGAGTGGTGAATATAAAATATGCTGGTTTCTTGAAACCCGATTCGTTCGAGGCTTGAGTTCCTTAAGCCTTCCTGACTTATCTAGGAAGATCAAAGGGCCTCTGCTCGCAGGGTATAAATTGATAAACATTAACTTCTTCAAAGATAGATCTTTCCAGCAATACCTGGTTTTGGATATTCTGACCAATCCTGTCAGAGAGTTACACTCTCAAAAAAGGTAACATTTTGGGGAAAATCCACTGCCAATCAGGCACTGTTTACATACTACTCTTTGAAGATTAAATTTGCCCCTTTCCTTAAAAGTTAGCCAGCCACAATTCCGTGCAAAAAAGGACAATAAAGTGGGCAACAAAACTGCTAATAAACAAGAAAGGCAAAGGAAAAAAGAGAGTGAGAGAGAAAGATCGAAATAGATTCACAAAAAAGGTCCAAATTTCGGCTTTTGCGCATGCATGAAAAACAAAAAAGTGGTTTAATTATGTCAGATAAGTCGAAAAATATGCCTTTTTTTTGCAAAACCTATTTTTAGCCATTCTTATGCTAATTCATCAAAAACTAGTCCAAAGAAGAGGAATTGGTGAAAAATGCTGTTTTTTCGCTATTCGCTGGCCGTCACCAAAGGGTTAATAAAGTTACTGATCTTTTTTGATTGGGCTCCTAGAAATGCATCTCGGGCTCCTAACTTTATATTGAAGCCAACATTAGTTGCGGTTAAACACATCTCCTGCTGGAGGTTTCCCAAGGGGTAATTGGCTTGGGTCAGGATCGGCTTGGGTTGTGGTTGGTTTATATTTTCTGGCTACACTGCAAGTAATTACCCAAGGTCAACTATTGACCGGGCAGATTTGTAATTAAGCTTCATACTTCAGTGTTTTCCCAGCTTGAGCGTTTACTTCTCCAACTTCTGTCACTCTTCTCAGATGATTTGGCTTGAGAAATGCTGGTCGGACTACATGAATGCGAAGCCACTTGTGGGACATACTGTAAAGGAATAGCTTGATTGCTACTTGCATAGTAGGGATATTGAGCATATGGTAGATTCTGGAAATTTTCTTTGTCCCGATTTCTGTAAGGGAACTTGAGTCTCAAAGGGTTCAGTATTATTTTTCTATTGGGAAAAACAAAACATACAAGCTGATGAGGTTTATGAAAGACTTCTACTTATTTTTTAATTACAATGAATGTAGAGCAACAATCAGGGATGCTCAACTTGGGTCACACTGCCCTGTTGCCTGCCTTTCCCTCCTCCAATGTTGTTTTGTTGTTTTTCGGTGTAATTGCCTAATTTCAAGACCAATATAGTAAGGGAGAGGGAAAAGGAGGTCAAGAACAATTGTCAGCATTATTCCTTCAATTGACCCAAGTTCTAATATCATGAATTATCTCTGTTTGTGAAACTCATTGTTGGCTGTCATGTGATTTAGTCTTCAATGATAAACCACATGGATTAAAGTGGATAATTTTTGTGGGGAAAATAACTTACTGGTGGACCGTCATATAAAAATGAAGTCAGTCTGACTATTTATATTCTGCGAAATGGTTAACCGTTGCTTAAACTTTGCCACATACGATAACTTTCAGCATTATGAAAAATTAAAAAACTAGACTATACTCTCAAACATACCAGTCTATCAAAATGCTTATTGTTCAACTTTTACATCAGATTATTCAGCAACAGAATGGCGAACCTTGTGGTTAACCATCATAAAGAGATCACATGACAGTCTGTGCTGATTTCTTCTTTTTAAAATTTGTTTATTTACAAATCCATTTAGGGGTGGCGAATGGTAAAATGCGAGACTCGCCGAGAGAGCCAGATCCTAGTTAGAAATCCGAGCCCGAGACTCTTTGGTGAAAAGTTTCGAGACTCAAAAAAGTAGAAGCAAACCATGAAAAAACGAGACTTCGAGACTTATCAAAAACGCTTCTGAGATTTCGAGATTCTGCCAAAATTTTCCGAGACCCACGTTTTTCGAGGTACCATTCGCCACCCCTCCATTTCACTGATTCAAAAAAGGCTATAATATTGTAGATTCTAAGTACATTTTCAGAGAAGCAAGTCCAAGGTGGCAGTACATTTACCTTTTTTCCATCGTGCATTTCAAGAAAAAAATGATTTAAAAACTGTTTTTGGCCACCTCATTGTACTGGCATTATTTAAGAGCTTTTGATATTTCAAATCACTGTATTTTAACTTTAATTCTAACTTTCTTGTTTTCTCACATCAGCGACGCTATGTACCACCCTACAGACATATTCCTTCTCAACGATTTTGCAAGTATGCTAAGGTAAGTCAGAGTACTTATTCCTTACATCACAGTTACACGTGTAGTTACTAGTGATAATTGAGTAGTTGAAAGTTTTGGTTTTGTTGTCAAGAGAAATATCCAGTACCTACTAGGTCATTGTAATTTTTTCTTTTCTTTTTGCCATAGGAGGATGATCCAAGCTTACCAGATGACTATCAGATAATAAAGTGGTGAAGAAGAAACTTCTTGAACTTTGCTTGTGCTTGATTATTGAGTGCAATATGGGTGAAAGAAGTTAGTATGTCAAGAAGAGCATGTAAAGATGCTGCCCCTCTTGTAATTCCTGTCAAATTATGTTTTGTGATAAAAATTTGCTTTTATATTATTCTTTGCACTGTTTCTCAAGAATTTGGTATTAATTGGATGTTTAGAAACATCTTCTAACCTAATGGTGTTTTTATTAATTGAACCTGTTCATTATGTAGTATTGTTTCTGATCGAAATAAAACTAAAATACCAAAATGCTCCTGATTCTTCATTAAACCTTTAAGCTGCTTTTCTTTCTATCACAATCTCTCTGTGAACTGATTTGTTCCAAAAAGATGATTGTTGGCTTCCTGACCAGTCTGAATTTTACTAACAGCCTCTGATTTCCAGATTGTGCAAGAAGCACATTCAAATACAGTATTATTATGACTTGTCTTTTTTATAATTTGCAACAATAATGTTGTATAGCAATTGTAAATTTGAAAACAAAACTGCTGTCCGTTTATACCATCAGGGCTATGGGCTCCTCATATTATACACCTGTTCAAATTTTCTTGAATTTCATACATGGGAACCTCGGTTTAGTCTGGTGAAGGAGTTATATTCTTTGAAGACGATGGGAGGAAAGATATGAAGGAAGTCGTCTCCTACGCTGGTAATTTTTTTGTGCCGTGCTTTATGTACCCTCTCAAGACTTCCCTTTCCCTGATAACCCATGGAAACGTTTATTCATCTGCAAACTCTTTGAATGGATCAAGCTCAAAATGACCTGCATATAACTGTTATATCTGCAAAGCTAGTCACACGTCTGTCCAACCACCATACTGTTTACAAATATGTCAGTCATTTTGTCCTTGATCCATACAAAATGCAGGATTCAATAAGTTTGCTGATGAATAAACATTTCCAAGGGCTATTTATTAAGGGAAGGAAAGCTTGGGGAGGGTACACAGATATCATCATATGCAGTTACCTTTTCTAATTCTACTTTTCATATTTTTATTCTCTTAATATTTCCATTGTTAGCAAAAGTGAGTACAAATAGAGACTGTATTGTATTTCCTCCCTAGTCTCCCACACAGCTATTGTGTTATCAACTTATCACGCAACACAATGACACAAAAAATACTCTGTGGGAAGACTACTTCCTCCCTGCCTATCCTTGCGTTCCCCTCAACTGTTGTTGCTCCTTCATCAGACTAAACTGGTCCATGGACCAGGGGTCCTTTTTTTGTATACGTCCATGTTAATCAGTCCTGGAGTTATCTAATATGTATAGAACCTTTGTTTAAGTGTCCATCTTTCTAGCATTTACACACCCGAGTTTAATCACAGCGAGGCCACACAATCTGTGTGTGTAACCTGGTGTGTAACCGATTGTTGTTTATAGTGAATGTACTGGATTTACCGTTTGCTTCACCCATAGCGATATATTGGAGTAAATCCAGTACATTAGGCAGACTGATTAGGAACAATAAACGGCGAACTCAAAATCCTTCAAAATCGTTAAAAAAAACTGCTTTTAAGTAAGGAAGGAAGTAACAAGAGGGTCGCACACGACAGTAAAAACTGATGAACTAGTGGCCCTCAATCGTAATCAAAATATTTAGAACTAATAAAACAAACACGACGAATTAAGATTTAAAAATACTACAAGATAAGCAAAAGTAATATGTACAGTAGAATAAAAAGATAAAAGGACATCAAACATCAAAGAGATGACAGTAAAACTAATGAACTGGTGGCCCTCCGTATTAAATTTCTACTATTATTAAAAAACAGCGAATTAAAAATACTATAAGATAAGAAAAGTGATATAAAAGACTAGAATATAAAAATGCGAAAACATTATACCCAAAAGAACTAGGCTAAAAAATGTTTTTTTAAGAGCATTCTTAAACGCGCCAGCGGTGTCCTTCTTTCGCATGTCAAGAGGAATCCTATTCCACAGCTTAGCTCCACGAACTTTAAAAGTACACCCCCCTTCTGTTTCTCTGTTATAAAATGGACATACCATTAAAACCTTCCATGACGGCTAGCTCTGGTATCACTCCTGGTATTTGAGTTTCTAGGTATTTTAAAATGGTTTCGTTATGTAGTCTGGGGAGTCATCTTCGTTTCTTATGCGCCTAAATATTAAACTACGCTTTTGAAGGTTTACTTCGTCCTTAAACGGCAGCCAATCAAGCCGTCTAAAAAGGTCTTTACTCCTATATCTTATATTTGCATCTAAAATTTATACGCGAGCTGCCGCCTTCGCAGTTGAAATACTCGTTTCACATTCTGTTCCGTCGCCGTAGTCCATGAGCAAGATCCAAACAACATTATGGGCTTAATCAAAGCATTAAAAACAGCTTACCCTCTGCGAGGGGCAAATTACGCTGAATCTTTTTAAGTACAGCAATCCTTTTTGCCACTTTCTTGCAAAGGTCATCGATATGTTCAGTAAAATTTAGGTGGCTGTCTAATGTTACCCCAAGTAGCTTCTGTAAAGTGACTTGTTGAATCTCGCTACCGTTACATGCAATTTTGAGAGCCTTGCCTGGAATTTTCTTATCCAAGCTCTTACCAGTTACAAGCAAAACGACGACAATAGGCAAGTTGCACTAAGAGGTCACGTGACCAATGCTTCCTTTTGCTGATGCCAAAAATTGACAGAGCACATAAAAATTATCTTACTCTTAATTTGAGAGGGAACGCATTTAAGGAAGATATTTTACTGCACTTTGATTTTTCAACAAAGCAGTATGATTTGTATTGGCCGCCATGCATACTCTTGCCCTCCAACATGGCGGCCAAAACTACTTTTTGCTTATATCTTGTTAAACGTTTGATAGTTACGCTCAGATGTGCTGTAAACGTTACCACATCATCTTTTCAACATTTCCCTTGAACTTTAAGTGCAAAATTTGTGTTCTGAAAGATGTAATACTTAAGTTTAAAAATCACATTTTGGTCACGTGACGAGAATGACGCGGGTTTGAAAAACCAAATTACTATTATTTTGTTTAAGATATGACCCACTACTCGTTTTTCGAAGGCAAAATCATGTAACTTTCATTTTCATAAACACGATGTCACATGACCTCTTAGTGCAAATGGCCTATATACCACAGGTAAGGTAATTCAACGTTTATTGACATGGATCACTGATTGATTTTTATATAGTATACATACTTCGCGATATATCTCTATAATAGGTGAAGCAAAGGGTGAATTCAGTACATTTAATTACTATAAAATAACAATCGGTTACACACAGCAATTGTGTACGTGCCCAGTGGTTTAATAGTGCTATTTGTAAAAGCTCCTGCCCTGGCCTTACAGCCTCCATTTTCGATTTTCATTCTCTTTTTGTTATCGAACGCTCCGTCTGACGTTTTAAAGTGTGAAGTCGTCAAGTTCCTCGTTCTTATTCCTCGTCCTCGTTCTTTGGAATGAGAGCCGTACTCTAATGTTTCGAGCAGCAGTATTCAATATTAAACAAAACTTTATCTTCCTAATATTATCTTAGTGCCCAACAAAGTAAATTATAACAAGAAGGAAATCTTCATATTAATGAGCCTGAACGCCATTCTTTAAGAATCTAAATCTTAACTTACTAAACCTGTGACCAGCTTTTTTTTTCTCCTCTTCCAAACAAAGGGGAAGAAGGATAGCTTGATCGCAGGTTGACCAGGTTAAGCCTAACTTAACTTTTGGCCACAGATTCGAAACCTCCGGGGTGGAGGGGGAGGGGGGAGTTTGAGTAGGGGTGTGCCACAGAGCCATTTTCACCTTCAACCCTGTCTAAGACACTGCTTTAGGCAAGTGACCATTTCTCTTAATCCTTATTCATCTTATTTCGCAAACAGAATTCATATTCTCTTTTATCATCATAGAAAAATTGTCGATACCAGATATGTGACCGTCCACCACCTGTTTAGGGCCTCCGGTTCAGAGAGATACCCCCGTTCAATTCGCTCGTTGGTGAAATTGCAAACAACATAAAGTAAGCACTGAAGCACGCGTGCCAACTCCCTGTTTCAGCAATGCCGAAATTTTGTATAATTGAAAATCGTCAGAAGCCGTGTTGTTTCTTACACTCGTTTAGTGTCTAGAAGTCGTTGAAAGCAGTTTCCAGTCGTTTCCGAGTGATTTTGAGGGGGGTCTTCGTTTTCTACACATCGGGGGGGTTATGTAGAAAACGAAGAACCTGGTCGAAATTTTGTCTAATCGAAGATCTTGTTGTTTCTTACAGTCCTTACACATCTAAGGTCGAGATACCTGTTTCTAGGTATTTATAAGTAATTTTGAGGGGGGTCTTTCTTTCTTCGTTTTCTACCCACCCTTTGAAAGTGGACCATTTTGACCTTTTAGCAAGGCCCATAGTAAAATCAATGAGACTCTTCTAAAACCAGCCCTAAATGAAAATATAAGCAGCGAAAAGCTTTCCTTATACTAGTTTGCATAAGTTCATGCAAATTTTCTCATCTGTCATATTTATTTGTTTTTCCGCCACGTTAATTAGTTACTTACCTTACTTTTTTAAATTTAAATTTAGTTACTGCTCATGTTATTCTGAAAGGTCACCTCTGAGAGCCGTCTTCTGAAGCTGTATGTTGAAGCTCAAGCATATGAAACGTCAAGTTCGATATTATAAAAGTCAGTTATACAATGGGTTTGTTATTTATTTCTGATGTTTGTAACCGCAGTTTGTGAGTAAGGGAATGTTCAACAACGATTTTCCAACGATATTCCAACGTACTTGTATCTCCGCTGATGAAGCGCCAGGCTCGAAACGTTTGGAGAGGAACTCAAACCACAAGACGGCACTTTTGTTCATTATTTTTTGTGGATCAGCATTGTACTGTATCGATACTGTAACCTACTGTAGCACTTTAACTGTTTTGACGACTTGCTGTTATCATTACGTCATTTATGGTACCGCAGCTTAATATAGAAATCATACAACTATCTTTTATGTTCAAAACTGAAAAAACAAAAAAAACAAAAAAAAAAAAACGGAACTGTAATTTTATCGCAATTCAAATGTTCTTCAAAGAAGGAATGAGACGATGAGAGGAACGTGTCGTAATCGTCAATTTGATCATCTCACTGATAGTTACTGAACCTATTGGCCATCGGCCATGATATATAGTACAGTGCTGCCGTCACGTACACCTTGACAAAAGCGCACAACAACTGTTCCAGGTATACCGTGGGGCACGAAGTTTTTGCGGGAGGTTATTATTCGATATTTTGTGTTTTGCGGGAACTAATTTTTGCGATTAGGATAGATTTGTTTTTCTTGCTGGGAATTAATTATTTTTTTTTAATTTTTGGGATTTTCAGAAAGTACCCAGTACTCAGCATTGATAATATTTTCGTTTTTGTTGAGTACGTGCAATAGAAATACATATTTTCAAGCGTTAAACCAGTATTTCTTTGTTTTTGAATGAAAGATGCAAGAACAGTATAATTTTATCGCAATTCAAATGTTCTTCAAAGAAGGAATGAGACGATGAGAGGAACGTGTCGTGATCGTCAATTTGATCATCCCACTGATAGTTACTGAACCTATTGGCCATCGGCCATGATATATAGTACAGTGCTGCCGTCACGTACACCTTGACAAAGGCGTACAACAACTGTTCCGGGTATACCGTGGGGCACGAAGTTTTTGCGGGAGGTTATTATTCGATATTTTGTGCTTTGCGGGAACTAATTTTTGCAATTAGGACAGATTGGTTTTTCTTGCTGGGAATTAATTAATTTTTTTAATTTTTGGGATTTTCAGAAGGTACCCAGTACACAGCATTGATAATATTTTCGTTTTTGTTGAGTAGGTGTCATAGAAATACCTTATTTTCGAGCGTTATTTCGTTGTTTCTGAATGAAAGAGTCAAGTTGTGATTAAACAGTCACGATTTCTTCTTGTAGTGAATTTAATGTAGAGGATATTTACTTTGGATTAAATGTTTGCGAGAAAAATGTTTGTGGTAATTTGTATTTGCGGAAACTTACTTTTGCGGATCGCTGGAAAAACCGCAAAAATCGCAAAAATTAGAACCCGCAAAAATTTCATGCCACACAGTATATAACTGAGAAAATTAAAAAGTTTGTTACTCTAGAACCTACAGCTTCATAAACAATAAGAATTATGGAAATGTGCATTCACCTTCTTTTGAGGAGCGAAAATGAAATTATAAAAACGACATCAACAAAGTAAAGTGCTCCTGAGAAGTCAGAAGTATTTGAGATGTTGGTGTTTTATCTGTTACACGTAAACCGTCGATCGGTGATTTTTGTTAAAATTTACACCAACAGGCTCTCTCTCGTAGTACTGTACAACCGGTTTTGCTGAAGAAGGGTCATAAAGTCGAAACGGTGTGTGTGTTTTTGTTAAAACATTTGACACCCTAAACCTTAGACTTCCTCAATGCCAAATTCAGGCTCTTTTAATTTTAAATAAATTATCATATCTAGCATGATTTATAATCAGTTATCATCAGTCAATTAATAAATCACTCATTATCGTTATCACTGAAGTTGGGTTTCAAGCACAGCAGCAAGAAACAAGGAGGAGTTCCAAAAAAATTGACTGCACCATTTGGCACGTGTCGCGTGAGGAGGTAAGCAGCTTTAAACATGACTTGTCAGCGCCGTGGCTCCTCGGAGGTGAAAAGTTGTTAACATTGTTTTGATCCAGTCGCAATTTACTTCCTCTTTGCGTGACCTGAGGCCTGAACATTACGTGATCTTGTGCTCGTTATTTACATTTTGCAGTGCTTAACGCGGGGATTAGATTTCAGATCACGAGTTGTTACACTGGGCACGTACAGTATTTTGCATCGAAATTCAGTTTTTGGACAAGACACGGAAATCAAGTCGCCAAAACATTTCGTCTATACTCCGAAGATGATGACACAATTTCGACCCAGATTGTTTACCATTCGATCACCAGGACTAAGGTACGTTGTTTCTTTCGATCATGATCGCGCGTGTTACTAAGAGGTGCGAATGTACCGTAGTGAAAATCGATGTTCGTAATTACTTCTTTCGCCCCAAGTTCAGCTTTTCTTTCTTAACGCAATTGAGTTAAGACGTTTGAGAAGTCGACTTTTTATCAGTAATACGGGGTCAAATTTTGTCTGTCACTCTTAGGTGAGCGTTATGAGCGACCCATGAAGCGAGCGCGAAAAAAAAAAACAACAACAACCGCGCGACATTGAGTGACTGCGAAAGTCTAAATTGAGTCTGCCCGCTGATAAAAATTAACTTAAACTCTTTTAACCAGGTTACGTTCTGAAGAATTTTTTCCCGTTTTTTTCAAAAGCTAACCCTGTTAACTTGCCAAGTGCGGCCGTAAAGGTTCTTCCAAAAGGTATATAGAACGTGGACGACGGACTGTCTTTTAAAAACAGCTTAAGGAAGATAAAATGAGATAAAAAGATTACGGTCTAGCACTAAAACATTGATCCTAACCTCCCTCACACACAAACATTCCTTTGGCTTGTCACGCATATCCTTTCCCCAACGAGGAAAGCACATGCCGCTACTGAAGGACACTGGAAATGAAACTGAAATTCTGTATGTTGATAAAAAAGAGTTAGAGAATTCAATTTTAGAGTTTTGATTCAATAAAAGGTATGAAACCGGGAAGCAAAAATTTTCTTAGCTCGCTTTTCGCTCTTATTAGTCTCGCGTGCGTAAGCAGCGAGACTTACAATTTGCAACGCGTTCAGTCGTCGTTTTTAGGACACAAAAGGAGTTCATTGTGCCAGGTGTTCCTAGCGGAGACCGTGGAAACTGGGACTAAGGTTGTTTACCATTTACCACAAATTCCCGAAAATTCTGGCTGGGATGTAAATGGTAAAAGTTTTTTTGGTTCGTCCCACTGGAAAATTCCCGGGACAAACGCAAATTCTGAATAGGAAGTCCCGTTTTGCCGGTTGGGACGTTCCGTTACCAGTTACAAGTTACTTGAGTTTCGTACTACAGTCGACTCTCGCCTTGCGGACACCTCGCTATTACGGACAGCCCGCTAATGCGGACAAGAGTCAGCCCTCCGGCGAAACGCATAAAGAAATGACTGAAACAAACTCGGACACTTTCCTGCCCCTAAGCGCGACAGTTCACTTGTTTTTTTCTCTCGCTGTAGCGGACATTTGAGTGCTTTGTCAAAAATCCTGCCTCACATAACATAAAGAATAAAGCGACGTTACAATAACGGAAAAAATGACACTAAGTACTATCGACCGCTTCTTTGTAAAAGAGTAAACAATTGACTGCTGTACAGCATTTTAGACATTGACATTGCCATTGCCATTAGAGCTTACCAACATTTTGCGTTATTTTAAAACTCTACTGTAAAAGTCGTTAAACAGGTTTCTGTTATGAGTATACTGTACAGAATTTCTGCGGTAAAAGAGCTGCCAAGAACAATAAAAAAACATTATATTTGACAGTTAGTTAACATTTTAGCCATTCACGTTTACTGGAGGAGTTTCCGTTTGGTTTTTTAAGCCGTTTCTTATGTATCCCTTGTCATTGCAGGACCTTGGAAGTGATAATACAGCAAATTTAGATCTATTTATAATCTTATTACATTTAATCTTTTATGGTCCATAGTAATAAGAAGTAAACGTGATTGTCGAAACTACAATGCTTTTGGGATTTTTACATGTTATTTCATAAGTTTAAAGAGAAACCAATTTTCTCCTCTCATACCCCGCTATTACGGACACTAAATCTTCCCCCGGCCCGGTTTCCGAGATCTCACCTTACCTCTAAATCCTTCGTAGAATTTTCGATTTGTTCATATGAAAGGACGGGCGAGCAGTCAAACAAAAGGCCTGGCACGCCCTACAGGCGTGTGAGGCTCGCGCGCTTTGCGCCACGCTTTACCGATTTCTTTACTGATTTTGAGAAAAAAACCGACTGTTTTGCAGTCTAGAGCCGCCGCCTCTGCTCTTCTCAGTTTCCTCTCCTTTTATTTTCGTGTTTGCGCTTTGCTCAATTCAGCCGTCCCGACTATCTCGGAGCCTTAAACAGGCTAGCTCGCAAGCTAAATGGAGCTGAGAAGGCCTTAGATAACAATGACCTCAACCAGGTTGGCGTCCAGCGGTTTTAGTGAAAACAAGGGTTTGAAACCTGGTCTCGGTCATTACTGGGCCGCCCCTTTTCGGGGCTGCCCAGTTATAAATTCGGTCCTCCGGGGGAGGGAAGACACGAGGGTCTGGTACCGAGAAACGATGTTCTCAGAATGGTTTCATACGATTTTCCCTTGCACGGACCCTTGCACGAATACTTTTTGTACTTCGTCTCCGCACCCCCCTCCCCAGAAACCCAGAAGGCGTTGCGAACCTGAAGAAGGCTACAGTGAAACCCCGATAATGCGACCACCGTTTGGTTTTAAAATCCTGGTCGTAATAACGAGGTGGTCGCATTAACGGGGTCTTCAAAGTAATAAAATGACTCAATGGTTTTTACGTTTGGTTTGAAAGAATATGGCCGTAGTAACGAGGTGGTCTTATAAACGGGGTGGTCGTAAGGCGGGGTTCCACTGTATTTGCGTTGTTCGAAGTAATTCGATTATAGGAGTCACTCTATAATTTTTTTCTTGTTCGAGTTTAAGTCAGTTGATGATGTTGGCGCTGGGGAACTCAGAGAAATGCTCACGTTGCATACAAACCCACACGCCGTTCACGGTAGGTTCACACTAAAAGATGACTGTGAGCGTCAGGCCGTGGAACGCCGGGGCCGCTCCGTGAACTCAAAGAGAGATTTATCGATCGATGTAGTACATGAGCAATTAATAAGCGCAATTTATGAGCAAAGTATTTCACCAGTTGACGACACTATGGCTGAAGACTTGATTGTAAGCTGTGGTACTCGCTTAGTGAAGCGAACAAGGCTCAGTTGCTGATGAATGTCAGATGAATCCTGATGTTACGCACGTCCATGAGCGAGGGACGTGACAACTTTGTTATGTTAGAAGACTGGCTTTTCCTTTAAATATTTCCTTCTATTTAATGCAACACTCGCCACTTTGGAGGTCTAAATTTCGGATACTGAGGATAAAGAAGGCACGGACCTGAGAATTTCGCACACAAGTTCAAAGCTTCACCGGGACATCCCATCCGGGAGCTTCACAAAGACCGACTTGAGGAAAATAGGAGTTATTACTGACAAGATTTGGTGACTGAGTAGAGCATACAAGTGTAGCCCAGGTCGAGGTTTCAGGGGGTTTGCTTTTGTTTGTATCTGTATCCTGCTAAGCTTTTATCATTAAATTTGTACATGATCTTGTGATCACAATTCTGGGTTTTCGCCCATTCAGCAAGCACGATATATCAGATGTATTGATGTCAGCATTAGCAAGTTTCAAAAAACACGCCTTTGTAAATTTTCAGCTTGCGTGATGATTCTTGATGTTTCTTGTACCATTTTATGGAGATGTAAACTGAAGTCACCGCAAAATGGGAACTTAAAAAAGAGCATAATCCATTTATCTCGAAACATAATACACATGACTTACACGACCTTTATTTTCCTAAGGGTGTTTTGAATACGAACGAACACAGTAAATGTGAGGGGCAAAAGCAGTTTTAATATGAATGAACCATAGGGTTTAGTTAATATAAGGGTCAATTATTGTGCATTGAAATGAATCGCTTGAAAAGAGAGAGTTCGCTTGGAGATGTGATCACAGGTAAACAAGGGCACATTGTGCGTTACGTTCAGTCTTTTTAATATCCAAGGACTGTGAATAGTGTTTCCACATTGTTTAGCTGGCACAAAAACTTCGGAGGAATTATAAAACGGCATAGTTATCTGCCATGAAGAAAAGTTAGTCATGGGCGTCGTGAGACAAACAGCGAACTCGAGCGAGTTTTTAACTCATATCGGTGTCAGGTAAAAAAATATGTTATCGATCTTTTCATCTATTTACATTGTTTAAAGTGCGTGCTGATGAAAGCAACATGCGAGCGAGAAATCTTTAAATTTTTTTAGGTCACAAAATGCAAAGGATGTTATTCCTTTAAGTTAGAGAAAAATACCAAGAGGAAAATCTTAAAACTGAATATTTTTTATCTTGTGGAAAAAATAGTGCGTTTTCATGTAGACTGTAGACCGCAAATTAGGATCGTCTATTTAAAGTCTCAGTGCAGTCAGTGAGGCCCCTGGATCGGGATCAATGGGCAGTTGGCTGTCTGTTTCAGTACACCTCTGGGTTTCATCCAATACAATATTTCTGTCTAGTGTAAATTAGCCCAGTGGCGAGTAGCTGACCCTGTCGCATTTTATACTCGTAGAACAACAATTATTTTTGGAATTTCCGGTTACGTCAAATTAGTCACGTTATACTGTCACGCTATATTTTGGGAGACAGAGGGATTCGGGGATGCTTAGAGTTGATGACTAACTTTAAAAGTTATTGTACAGCCCCCACTTAAAAATGGTACTCATTTTTTGTGGTTCGAAAGTCTTTCAAAGGGTACAATGTTCTGAATGAGTTTATGTTTCAGTCTCACATGAGATCCTGTCTCAGCCTGAGTGTGTATAGCCGCCCCCTCCCCTCAGAAAAAATATCCCCTCGGCAGCCCACTTAAAAATCGCCTTTCGGCGGTTCTTGTTGTAGTCTGCTACACAACCGTTTTTGGTGTCGTCACGAAACGCTCCTCCCCACGAGGGGAGGAGCGTTGCGTTACGACACTAAAAACGGCTGTGTAGCAGACTGCGGTCATTGTTAATTAAGGATTTTCAAATGGAGCGCGTGACCAAAAATTTAAAGGTCGTTACACACTAGGCGAAGATTTGTAGCAACAAGTCGCGGCGACAGATCACTCCGTGTGTACAAGTGCGGCAACATGTTGCGGCGACACATCGCAGACTCAGACAAATCGCTTTGTCTCTTCTCTTCAACAGAATAGGCGAGTTTCGTATTCCCGGGCGGCCTAGGACGAGTGCTTGTTTTTGCGCGAAAGCGAGGCCAGTGCTTGTCACTTCTCAACAAGAAAAACAAACGTAAGAAAACTGCGCCTGAGTTGCCGAAAAAAGGGAAAATTTGAAAGGTTGCGGAGGTCTCAAAACTTACTTACAGATTTGAGAAATCAAATCAAACAGCAAAAGGGAAATAAGCTCGTCATCACTGAGAAAAACAACGAGCCTAGCCAGAAATCGTCCTAAATAGTGTTCAATAAAAATGCGAAGATGGTTTCAAAATCCTTAAACATTGAAGGTAATAGCCTGAAGCCGTTTTAATGTTATTTCAGTGATGGTTAAAAGTTCTTTAAGCCATCCCTTCCATTGGAGTGGACGTACTTGTCGAAAGCCTGCAAGTTAAACTGAAACCTTAATTTTATTTACCTTTTTTTCTAACGGAGCGAATGCAAACTCTTGTGCCTTTGAAAAAAATCAACCGACGGGGTAGACGTTCTGCATTCATTCCTTGCACTGTGAGCAAGTTAAATCGGTTTTAACGAAAATGACTAACATAGTATAATTTTATTTAAACATAAGCTTACATTTAGTTTACACAGAAGCATATAATTTATGCTTCTGGCTTACATTATTCATCAAAATATTCAGTCACATGGAGCTGAAAACGAACGCGCATTTCGGTCGATAAGAACTCAACACAGAATTTTATACAGACTATGTACTGAGCAGTTTAAACCGCTCCATTTTACAGGTATACACAAGAGTAAAAAGAATACAAAGAAGTAAGATACTAAAAGGAATAAAATATTGTCATTTTAACAAACTTTACTGATTTACTCTTTTCAAGCTTAAAACGTTTACGTCTTCTTTTGGCTACGTCGCTTTTTATCTTTCTTCTTTTAAGCACGATCAGCTTTTCCCACAATTTTCCGTTTGGCTTATTGGCAAAGTTTAAGCTTTACAATCTTACTGTTTTAAAGGTTTCTATCGTTTTCTAGCAACTCAGCGGCAAATTACCTATGTTTGTTTTTGTTTTTGCAAAGAAGATGACCTGCATTAGCCTCGGAAAAGTGCTCGCCCCAGGGCCGTCAGGGAATACAAAACTTGCCTATTTTGTCGCCGCGACAAGTCGCACAATTTCTGTCTGATTTGATTTTTTGCAACATGTTGCTGCGACAAAATTCTGTTGCAGAGACAAAGATTTTCAGAAAAATTCTCCGGTACATACGAAGCGATTTGTCGCTGCGACACGTTGCTGCAACCTGTCGCCTAGTGTGTACAGACCTTAAGAGATTTGTATCAAACTTGCTAACCGCCCAAAGATTTTCTTGCCAACTCGTTAAAATGGCGTCGAAAACCGTAGCTCATTGTAGGACACTCCTTGTTTTAGTGACTACGGATTTCCGAACCCGAATTTCCGTTTGGAATGTGGGGAATATTTTCTTACAATTCCCAGTGACACGAAAGCCTCACTGTTGTTCCAATTCTTAAGTGTTTTATTCTGCCGATCGATCCAAGAATGTATGTACAAAACAATGCACGTGCGCCGAAAGCACTGCGGCCTATCATGTGATTCTAAATTGACAGTTTAAAAAGATCATTTTCTTAAACAAAACAAATCACAGGCTCAATAGCGTCACATCTGTCACACGGTCCTATATCGTTCTCGACAGGAACATGGTCGTGTAAAAAATCTTTTCACATGCTGCGTTGCTCCCGCTAATTTTTTCGCAGGAACCACCCAAAAAGTCGTGTTTCAATTACTTTCCAACGGGATTTTCCGGACTGGTAAACAACCCTAGCTGGTGGACAATGTGGTGGAACGCGGGAACACATTGAGTTCAATTTACCACAGCTAGCCCAAGCTCGAAATATGAGCATCGGGATTGTTGCGTAACATTCAAAATATAAGGATTTGTCTGGGGAAAAAACCTATCGTTTCTGTAACCTATGAAAATGAAAGAATTTCCATAAAAAACAGCTTACCTTACTTAAAATGTGTGTTACGTCTCTCCTGTGTGGTCCACGGGCCGATTTATGGCCGTTTTATGGGTTTGATTGTTAGTCTGTTGAGTCACAGGTAGCCCAAGCTCGAAATATGAGCATCGGCGAGCATCGGCATTGTTGCGTAACGTTCAAAATATAAGGATTTGTATGGGAAAAAAACCTATCGTTTCTGTAACCTACGAAAATGAAAGTGATTTCAATAAAAAACTGCTTACCTTACATAAAATGTGTGTTACGTCTCTCCTGTGTGGTCCATGGGCCAATTTAAACGCTAAACCTTACTTTTTCTTAAATGAAATGAATAAACAAGACTTACCTGCAATGTTTTCCACTGAGTTTTGGTGTCTGTTTATCGTTGTACTGTTTTTTTGGCTTTATTGCGTAACGTGACCACTGTTACTCCTTTCATGACATCTGTGACTTCGTTCTATGAAAGGAGTAACAGTGGTTACGCAATAAAGCCAAAAAAACAGTAAAACGACAAACAGACACCAAAACGCAGTGGAATACATTGCAGGTAAGTCTTTTTTATTCATTTCATTTTAGAAAAAGTAAGGTTTAGCGTTATTTAGCGTTTGCAGATCTCAGCAATATCAACAAAGTCTGTAACGCGACACCGGCGCGTCACCTATGTTGTGTAATTACATTACACCCTTCCCTCGTAACGTGAGTTTGGGCAGTCTGTGCTTATACAGAGAGGGAAAACCGTTTACAGTCTGAACCCATAAAACGGCCATAAATTGGCCCATGGACCACACAGGAGAGACGTGACACACATTTTGTGTAAGGTAAGCAGTTTTTTTTATTGAAATCCTTTCATTTTTGTGGGTTTAATACAGAAACGATAGGTTTTTTCCCCATACAAATCCCCCGCGGGGGGGGGGGGGGGATACTGCCATAATATGGGCTCAAGAGCATAGTCCTATTATGGCTCTTGATGGGCTATATAGGTATGTGCCGCTGTGAAGGGTGTGGTTTTCAAGCAGGTTACTCTAGGATAGGGTATATAAATCAGAGAGTTTGGGTCTCATTTTTCAGGAAACTAGTGGAAACTGTTCAGTTGGTTGAAGATTTTATCTAGACTAGAGAAACAGCTACTCTAGGATAGGGGGGATTTGGGGAGTTTGCTCTAGTATAGGGTGGCAAAATTCAGTTGAACTACAATCTTGGACAAAATAGATAGAAAACCCATCCCCTCCAAATCAAGAATGGGAAAATGGCGCGTTTTTGCCCTTCGCGCCGCTTCATCCTTGATTTGGGGGGGGGGGGGGGGGGATGGTGGTTGGCTGTTCCATTTTTTTTTGTCCAAGATTGTAGCTCTGGTACAGGTTAAGGGTGCCGGGGTCCCAGCGGCACATCCTCACCCCGAAATTCTTAAAGTACCCCCCGGGACAAATCCTTATATTTCGAATGTTACGCAACAATGAAGATCTTCGCCGATGCTCATATTTCCAGCTTGGGCGACCTGTGGTTGAATATGAAGTCGTTTCAAGCACACAGACGTCACTTGTGGCATGGCCTGACAGGTTACATACGATTTATGTAGCTCGGAAAAAGAAAAAAAGGCCGAGATAGTAGGGACAGTTGTTGACCAGACGAAATATAGGGAGAACAAAGTATCACTGTAAGTATGATTTGCCGGGAACTTCTTTACGTAACGTGTCGAAGATGAGCGACTGTAATATAAACAAAATAGAACGCTCGCATTTTAGAATCCGTATTTTCTATTTTGGCCTATTATGGTTCTATCATGCTTTTGGAAATTGGTCAGTAATTAACTTAGATATGCACGTTGTTAAAAGATCTGACTGAAGTTGCGCATTTTGGGAGCAGCTATAAATTGGATCTTAAAATTACGACGTTTTGGGGGCCTGCATTTTTTAAATACATAAATACGCTTAGAAAAACTCACGTGCACGTGACGTACACTGTCACGTGCATTGCGTGCATAAGAAAGAGGACATTATATAACACTGGAGAAGGTTACAAACAATAAGGGATGGACCATTATCAGTAATAATGTAATTTTGTTATGTCAGGGCACTTGGACTGCAGTCTTAAACAGGGTCATGAAAAAACAGTTTCTTGTCTTAAAAAGGGTAGTAAAAGGAGCGGATTTTGTCTTAAACAGGGCGGTCAGGGTTTGAAGGCCTCGGCGGCTCACCTACACCCAAACTGCCAGCCCTACTATCTCACGCGCAAATTAGTTGGAAAAATTCTTTATGGTTTTTATTAGAGATATCTAGGACTGTCTTAGATATATCCAGGTCAGTTATAATTTCCTGATTTCTTTTTGTATAAACGAAGTACTAGCCTGCGCTCAGGGAAGGACCAATATTAGCATGACGCTTAAATCACGCGATTGTAAAAAAATTATTATGTAACAAATGTACCCGAAATTAGTTACACACTGATGTTACGTAATATTCACACGAGGCAGTTGTTCGCGTGACGCGCAGATCGCGTGTTCAAAGTGGATGAGATTTACAAATTTGATTAGACTCGCTCCTTAGTATCTAGATGCGACAATTTTTATTCTTTATGCTTGAAAATGTAAATACCGATATATTAAAAGTCTGTCAAAATATGAAATCAAGAGAAAACGACCAAAAAAAACAGTAAAGAAAAAGAAAAGTTTCCTACGGCGGGAGTCCCGGACCGTAAGGTCACCGCGTTATCTATAGACTGCTTGCAGTCCGCCTTTTCCCTTAAAATCCATTTTGTTCTTATCTCAGCCAGCGCGATTGCAAACCACGATGTTACGTTACAATAAGGGATTACGACCAGATGAGAAAATTATTATTATTGTTATTTTTTCTTCTAGGGTTTACGCTCTCGTTTATCGCGGCTCTCGGCTTCGCCGCTGGCGCACTTGGGTTTTTTCGTGCAGTAACTTTGCAAAGGAAAATAAGAGACTGCTCGCAGTCTACGTTATCTATTGCGCCACGACAACTAATATTTTAAAAACAGAATCGTTGAATTAATTATCTTTATCACTTTTGCCATGAATTGAAATTCTGCCGGTGGACAGTGTTTGAAGCTGGTAGAGCTTTATTTATGAAGAATTGAAAGATATATTCGAGGAAAACAATTATGGTTTTGACGGTAAGAGCCGCAAGCGCCCTGGGGACGAGGTTGTTTCACTTGAAGAACATATGACAAAGCGATAAACCTTCGTAAAGTCTCTTGCTGATGGCGTTGTAAAGTTTGCAATTCGCACGATGGCGGAGTCAGCGCTCGCGGCTCGCGCCAAAATACGCCCGCCCTGCACGCTAAAACACAGGGTGCAACAAGAGTACAAGGGCGGAACAGCTCTCTATGGCTACAATCCCGCTCTGTTTTGAGTTCTTCCGGTGTCGTGTTGATATCTTGCGGAGTTAATTTTCACGTAGTACGATCAGCATTGTAGTATTCTTCTTGCAGAATTTAACATGTTTGCTGATCAGGTCTTTACAGATCCTACGTTTTTTTTGGCATATTCGTTTACGGTCCTTTGCAGTTTTTTGTGGTTAATGTTTGTACTATAAGAGTACAACAGTTTGCTTGTTAACGCATTGACCGTATTTTTTAAAAGCAATCTGTCCTTGAATAATTTCAAATGGCTGCTTAAACAAAGCTGGAGCTTTCGTGCGTTCGAAATATTATACCCCGTTCTAAAAAACGCCTCTAAAATGGATACCCCGTTCTAAATCACTAGTAAATCGGGAGCTTCAAAATCACGACCCCGTTGGGCAGCACATACCCGTATAGGTAATGTATGGGAGTACCCCCCCCCCCCCCCCCCCCGCGGGGTTAACCTTAGGTTAACGCTGATATCACCAATGTATAGATTTAGCCCGGGCTAAAAGCAAAGCTCTCGATAATATTTACAGTTTGTTCAAGCAAAATATAAAATCGTATAATGCTGGGCGGCGAAGGAAACGAGAACGGTGAAAAAACAACAATACAGGTCTAATTAACAAAAAATCAACTTTGCCCGAGCAGCACACTTTTTTAATACATTTCTTTGCCGTTGCGTTTTGCACGACTACAACGTGAAACTTCCAGGAACTTCTTAGTTACACATTTTATGGAGGAAATGTCGTACGTGTTCCCGTTCTTTTTTTTTCTTCACTACCGCTCATTTTCACCTTGCATTGGTGGCCGCTGGCATTTCTCATTTTGTCACCGCCGCTAAAAAATTTTCATGTTATTCCTCCAGGAAAAATGTCTCCTTTGTGTTTTTTTTTTATCTCTCGCTCTAGATCTCTGTGCCCCTTTTTCTCGTTGAGCTTCGCTGGCCTGCCACCTACTTTCTCTTTCTCTCTGTCTTTCTCTTGCTCTATATTCCAAATTTGTGGCAGTGACAATTAATCTAAGCTTATTACTTTAGACGACACGGATACAGTAACAATTTCCGCTTTCCGGTTTTCGTCTTTTTTGTCTCTTCGAGTGCCTGTGCTTTACAAGACGCGGGTGGCTATGCGTCTTCCCGCCTAAATAACCTCGAGTTGCATTTGGGTTGCCATACCTGTTGTTTGAGTTATTTTACATTGGTATACCTGTGGTACGGACGGACGGACGGTCGGTCGGTCGGTCGGTCGAGCCGGCGGGCGGGCGGGCGTACGGGGACGTGATTACCAAAATTTCTGGGTTGGGTAGATTACAACACTTGCTTACCCATGGTGCTCCGCTGCGCGCGCTTCGCGTGACAGCTCCGCTATCAATCAAAAAATCCTCAACAACAACTACAACTCTTTCATCGAGCAATCTTTTTCAATGTCATTTGATTTATACTGCAATAGTAACAGCTGTAATAAGAGTAGCTTTCACTCTCACTTGATGGAGATGTCAGAATGTTTTAACCTGTCTGACTTCAACACTGATTTGTTAGATACCGCTAATTGATACCGCTATAGTAAAAAAGTTTGTAGGTTTAATGAAACAAGAATATATAATTGATATTTGCAAAACACCCTTCACCACTCTCAAAAACTAGAATTTTTTAGATCTTTTAAAAGCGATCATACCACTTCTAATTACCTAGACTTAACGAGAGGAACAGTTAAGCCGAAAGAAATTGGTAAAATTACGAATAAGTAACAACAAACTTATGATAGAACTTGGTAAATACAATCAAACTACCAGAGATAATTAGGAATTTCCCTTTTTTGGGATCCAATTAAATCATTTTTAGAAGACGAAGTTTACTATCTTTTGAATTGTTCTAAACATCTTTGATTAGGAATAATTTTTACAATGAAGTTAAGCTGATTCCAAATATTACCCAGTTACCTGTGAACGTTTTGATCAATGAACTGATAAACACATCTAATTACTATATTAATTTACAATTCATGAAATATATTTCAGCTTGTTTCGACTTTCGCGACAAATTAATTACAAAGTAGTTTAATTGTCTGGTGATTAAATTTTAGTTCTTATTCTTTTAAAAACATGATTATAAGTAGCTTTTGCAATACTTTATGTACTTGTATGGTCCGGCAAATAAAGCTTGTTGTTGTTGTTATAAATACTATTTATTGTTAACCCAGACCTCTTGTTGACGAAGCCGAAATAAACAAGAGGTGTGGGCCCAGTAAGTTATTGTTCGAACGCCGGTTAACGCTAACCCGGGGTTAAAATTTAACCCGGGTTTCTTTTTCTTTTTGTCAAAAGCACTCTCTCGGATGATGAGTATCCAATCATCAAATTGTAGGCAAAGAGAATTAAACTCAGTTTGCTTTGTAAGCTCTCATATCTGAGTTCAAATTTCGCACTAACCCTGGGTTATCTTAACCCAGCTTCGAACATCCCGGCCCTGGAAATCAATTTATTGTATTAGAATTCTTTAAAAATAATGCAAAATTTCACAGAAAAAGGGGTGGCTACGGGTCCACTTGGCCGACCCCTAAATCCGCTCATGAGCGCCGTATGTGCTCGTTTCCGTCCTTTCATCTGACTAAACTTTGTTGTTTGGCTTCGTCTGCTTCTCGTGCCCTTCTTCTTGAACGCTGTCACAGTGATATGGGAGTAACTTCAAAAACTTGCATGCAATAAACTATCTTCCGTAAAGTAGATTTGTCGGGACATATTCTCGGAAGAGACCTCCCGTAAGCCACCACTAAGTCTTCGCATTTTGAGTTGTCGCTTACGGGAGGTCTGACTGTAGCTTAATCTATCTATCGATAGTTCCGCGGCGCTCTTTCCAGAAGATAGGTGAACACTGGTACGGAACAACTATGTTTCAAACAGACTAAGGAAATGTACAACAGGAGACGAATCCCCTCAGTCGACGCTTCAACTGTTCCTTTTTTCTGTTTTTAAGTGCCGCTTTAATAGCGCTTTCAAGAACATCCTCAACTCCTTCTCCTTTTAACGCCGAACACTCCATGAAATCTGAGGCCCCAATTGCACTTCTCAGTTTCTTCCCCGAATTAACTGTCACAACTGGTCTATTTTCATGTAATTTATGACTGGATTGCTCTGTTTCATCATTGCGGCGTAAACCAACCAGTATCACTGGGGTCTTTGGACAATGACTCTTAACCTCTGGAAACCATTTATTGGAAATATTAGCGAAACTTTTCTGGCAATCAACCGAGTAACACAATAGCGTCACATCTGCACCCATGTACATTGCAACTCGTAACATGTAATTTTCCTCACCGGTAATGTTAGTGAAAAGCAGCTCACATGGGTTGCCTTGAAACATTAATAATTTGAACTGCAAATATGGTTTCCGTTCATGCCGATAAGGATAGCACTTGGCATTAAATGCCCCAAGAAGGCTCATTGTCTCACAATCAGCATCTCCCAGTAAATTTATCTTCAGCCTCGTAACATCTTTATCTTTAAATTGAATGCCTTCACGTGAATGTTCTGAAAGATAAGATTATGGTTTATCATTATCAACATATTAACATGGCCGTAAATGCTGATATATATATATATAAAATGTGGCAATTTAGTGGATGATTTACACTCGGCCATAAACCCTTAGAATCCATGTCCTGTTAAATAAAAGGGCAGTTCATAATTCAGGAGTGGACTTTCCAGGGGCACCCAACGACTGTTTTCTGTGAATTATCTGTTCGGAGAAGCAAATATTGCCTATAATTTTCTATTGCTTGAGAACGGCTAAAAATTTCTGGACGATCTTTCCATTCAGGTACAATTTTCGAAGCTTATGTAATAAATTCCCTACGATTTTCTGAAGTTTAATTACTCACATTTAATTGTAGAAAAAGGAAACCTTAACTTTTCGGATTTAAAAAGGTGATGGAGAGAGAACTAAGAACAATTCTCACTTTCGTAAAACGTTCAATTGCACCTAAAATTTTCGGGAAAATAAGACTGAAGCCCTTGTAATTTCGAAAAGACTCAAGATCCCCTAGGATGACCGAACAGATGCAAAATTTTTGGCGCCGCTTAGAATGCATCTCTAGATATCTACAATTACTCTGGATAGCCTCAAAAGAGTTTTCAATGTATTTAGGAGGAAACCATCGTTGGGTGCCCCTGACTTTCACTTACCAATCCTTTCTTTAGGGGTGGACCATTAGAAATAACCGGAGGGTAGGTGACAATTCCTCAAAAAAAAATTCACCCAAGGGAACCTTGTCTGGAAAAAAAAATCCTGCAAGCAGTGGCACCGAAAAAAAAAAAATCACGCAACATACGATTACAGGAAAAAGTAAGGAGAAATGGTAGCATAAAACAGAAGAACATTGAAATTCATCAATTGTGTCTCAGTACCAATTTATTTGACAAAAACAACAAACGTAGCGGCTTCCTATTTCCTAATGCAAAAGATATACTTTGAATTTGTTACTCTCTATATAATCAACGTATTAATTATGAACAACAATTATTCACCGAAGAGGAGGTGGCTAAATATCCACCATCAGACTTGAGATTTCTCCCCATTTTACTTTGGCTCTGTGCATATTCTTGGTTTTCACATGACGTCACCAAAATTCAATTAAGAAACTATCGCTTCTTCTGAGTTTCTAGTTGCATGTGATACTAGAACACCTTAAAACCTTTATGACAAAAAATGTTCGGTTCAAAAGGGTTCTTTGTTTTGCGATACAGGACGCCTGAATTTCCAGGCTTTTGAAAGACGCGGCATTTAGCTGGCGGCCGGGAAAGCTCTTGTGTGGGTTAAATCAGAAAAAAAGAGTTTCTGCTTAAATACATTACGGATTTTTGGAGATTTTGCCATCTAAACATTCCTTGTCTTAGAATGAATAATACTTTAACCTTTATGAGTTCCTCAAGCGAAGAATTCACGCATTATAAGTAGGAAAACTCAAAAACAGTTGTTTCTGTTGGTTTCCGGCGGCCATATTTGTGCCCCAGAAAGGGACACAAACATGGCGTCTCCATACAAAGCTTTATAAATTTGGGTAAAACGTTTTTTCCGAATATCTCACATATGAACTATTGCATAGACCTGATTCTAGGCAAGGCTTTTTGTATATTTATGTTCTTTCATTTCCAGAATGCTAGACTTTCTGTATTGAAAGGTTTCGATTTTTATTTCTGTTTTCTCACGTGAGTGAAAACCGAGAATACTAATACTAATTCTGATGATCTTGCAACCTACTTAGCTTTACATTGAGAATCGATCCCGGGGCATAGAAAATATAATTCGTAGTCTTAACGACGGAGTGTTGGCTGCTGAAAAAGAATTCGTGCAAAGCTTGTGCGCCAGAAAAAAATGCAGACAAGTGAGCTGAAAAAAAAATTCTCGTGCACTGAAAAATTTTCAACCCTCCCCCGCCCCCCACACTGTTGCGGTTATTTGCAATGGTCCACCCCTTAGGAGATGAAGTTAACAGGGGGTAGGTGTCGCGAGAACGGGTCCCCTTCCCGTAAATAGGCCTTGCGACGGTTATGGAAGCCATCTTGGCGGTAGGCAGTCGCGTGAGAAATTACAGTGTTTGTATGAGAATCTACTGTCGAATAATTGCCGTCAAACGCCTGTTCTGAAAAAAAATATGAATTGTAAAGTAAAGCTTCACTCTTAAAGATTCTTCTGAAAAAAGTTGAGGGCGGTATATGCAGCTACATGCGCTAAAACCACTTTTTAAAATTTTTTATACATTTGTCTTTAAAAATTTCTCTTCTAAAATCAGCTAAAATTAAGGAAGCTGTGCGGTACTTTGTGCAAAACTTTCAGGTGAGCTTTGATCGCGGATGACAACGGCCGAATGTATCGGTCTAATCTACAGTTTGTTGAAGCTAAATGTATTGATTTATCTTTATTAATCGACTACAATACGTATTTCAAGGACGTAATCCAATACTACTATTTCAGCGGTGGAAGCTGAATAATGAATAACGGGGTTTAAAAGAAAATGAATAATGAATATTTGGAGTTGGCAAATCCGGAATTATGAATAACAATGTCTAGCCTCGGAATGATGAATAACTCATAGCTGTTAAATGATCCCATAAAAACGGAAGACAAAAGAAATCATTTCAAGTTTTCTGCCCATCGCAAATACTGGAGTCTGCGCGAAATCCGTGAAATCCAAAACAAAGTAGCCTGCGAGCAATGCGTCTGCTGTTCGCAGGCTAAAACAAAGCGGCAAACCCGGAAATAAAACCGCTCGCGATCTGCCTGAAGATAAAATAAATTTGTACACCACTCTCGTAAAGAATACCATACCCTATTGTGGATCGTGTTCGTTTTGAGATCACCACCTAAGTGAACCTGTCTACTTTTAAGTACACAATAGCTAACAAATAAAACCTTAAAAGGTTATAAAGGTGCCGTTGTTAGATCCCTTACGTTTTAGTAATTGCATAGACAGTCTATTCAGTGATCGAAAAAGATAACATTATTTTGACCACATGTTTAGAGAAGTAAAAGGTACTTGCTAAAGATAAGGTTGAATGTAAACTGAAATGTAAACTTTCGATAACCAAAGTATAGAATTGTAGAAAATTTCACTTAAATTAATTCCATATATTGGTTAATCTCAAGGTTTCTACGTCCTTTTTGCTGTAAGATTCTCTTCCTTTGTGATGGAGTCAAAAGTTACTTAGTATCACAGTTCTATCTTGTTTAGTTGTTATATATAATTCACAGAAAGGGAATTTGAAAAGGAAAATTGATATAAAAACTAAAAAATGAGTAATAAATATCAAGGAAAAATTAGAAATGAATAAAGAATAACTGGGGGAAAAACAAGGAATACTGAATAATCGTGATCCAATTATTCCGTTTCCACCCCCGATACTATTGTCAATTCAGTCCGGTGTCCGCTTAATAGAGGTTTTCAACAATAGAAACTAGGAGTAATCGGAGGCGTACAGGTAGCAGTTGAGGGGAAAGGGTGGATGGTTCTTGTGATAGATAATTAACAATTAATGAATGAGGCTGAGTATCTTATGAAGAATTATGGAGATCGAGGAGGGTGTTATACGGCCGAGGCGGATAACACCCTCCTCGATCTCCATAATTCTTCATATGATACGAAAGCCGAATTCAATAATTGTTTTATTATTCATTCAAAATAATTCCTTGTTTAAAAACATAGCAGACTGCTAAAACATGCTTACCTCCATTGATCCATCGATGTTCAGTTCATCATCGATAGTGTACGTTTAGGTTTGTCCAGCTCCGCAAATATTCTCCAAATAGCAGATGTCGCCCTCCGAGTTGTCTTCTTGCTGTTTTTGCTATGTTTTTACTGTTACTTCGCCTAGTTCCAGTTGTAGTTCTTACTCTTGAAACGAGTGAAGTGTCTGCCATTTTTGTTTTCACTACCAAAACAACTCAACCTCGTCCCCAGGTCGTCTCGGTTAATGGTTCATTAACCTGTATAAGGCTGCATTTTTGACGTCATTTCCTCGTTAAACACAAAATTCTTCCAAATTTGGTCATCAGTAACTGGTTACGGTGAATTAAACGTGTGCTTTTAGCCAATCAGAATCCGGGAAATATTTTGAATGAATAATAACTATCATTATGGCATATTTTGAACGTAAGGGTTGCGTACAGCGAAACCTCGATTTAAACTACGTATCATAATGAAAAGGCTTTGAAGGCTAGTGATCAGCATGATATCGTATGGTTCGTCTCGAGTGCTTGTTATTTGAGGAGACACTGGCCAGAGTGCTTCAGGCGTGTAAAAAGAACTTTTTGTTTTACTGGCGCAACAGATGTTCTACAGGGCGCAGTTGTTCGAAGGCCGATCAGCGCTTAACCCGGGTTTCTTTATGTTTTATTAAAAAACATTTCTTTGGATAATTTTCTCAGTTATTTTTAAGAGCGTCCAACAAAATGAAGCCGGGTCGCGAGTTCGATTCTCGCCAGGGGCATGAAAATTTCCTTTGTCCCGGGCGAGCATGGTTTCTCCTCCTTCCAAGTTGAAAATATTCACTGGAAGTGTATGTGTGCTGCTCACTAGTGTATCATTAAAATTAATAAAAATAAAAATGAAATTAATTTACGTAACCACGAGTTCGTGAGAAAAAAACCAAATTGGCGGGTGAAAGTTAAGTGACGCCGACTGATTTTATTTTTCTTTTTATGATCCGAGTTGATCCGTGTCCAGTTTTATTTTATTTTTATTTTTTGATTCGATCCGATTTGATCCGACCCGGCCTGGCAGGCTTACCTACTTTTACCTACTTTGTGGCACAAGAGCTTCACAACTCGCCGGTAAATTTACTTTGTGGCACAATGGACACCGAACTAAACACCCCGGTTT
The DNA here is from genome assembly GCF_958299795.1 of Porites lutea. Classification (NCBI taxonomy): domain Eukaryota; kingdom Metazoa; phylum Cnidaria; class Anthozoa; order Scleractinia; family Poritidae; genus Porites; species Porites lutea. The sequence goes on from NC_133212.1 coordinate 12,339,370, forward strand.
GACGCATGCACCAGGAGTAGCACGTATCAGTTTCCAAAGAAAAATATGAGGGCTTAATCCAAAGTAAAATTTTACTCATGGTGTAAACTTGCGGCACACTTTTGAAAGATGAACGTTTTGGAAGATTCATTAAACACAGATCGATAGTAGACCTTCAACAAACTCTTAAATATGTACGCTTTACGAAAATTCAGCACACTTTTAAAAGATGCACGATTTACGAAGACAGAATAGTATAGCAGACCTCAGCAAACGTTTGAAAGATGAACGCCGAGGACACACGAATAGCGCGTCAAAGTGTCACGTCACTGTACACGGAAAATCTAGACTCGCAAGCGTCTGGAGAAATTTTTACGGCCCCAAAAATTTGTTAGTAGAATCCTTTGCTGTGTTGCTTTAGTTTACAATTCATATTTTTTTGCAGAACAGGCATTTTACGGAAATCATTCGACATTGGAGTCTCATACAAACACTGTAATTTCTCACGCGGTTGCCCTCTAGTCAACATGGCTTCCTAAACCGTGACAAAGTCTATACTAAAACTGGAATACATCATATATCAGGCTGAAATGAAATCATAACAAGTTCCTGGCTTAACCTTCTTGGTATACAACCATTCCTTGAAATCACTGGGATTGAAAAAATAAGTAAATGACTATCATACCTTGCCAAAACGCCTTTTTTTCAGCCAAAGGTATTTCACACCACAAGCACATCTTGAAGCTCTGTCACCATAATGTTCCTCATGCACATTGATCGATGTCACATATATAGTAACAAAAAACAGCTGTTAAAAATAGCTGTCATATGATTGGCTTATTCATGAATACTCCAAACGTCACATGCACAATGAAACCAATGTGGACGCTACGCTCTGGCACGTCAGCGACTCACTGCTACGTGAGCGTGAGTCTGCGTTCTGTCACGGATACACCGATCACGTGATTTTGTGACGGTTTCAACTCGTTTCATTTCACGTGATGTTATCGTCACGGGATCGATACCTTGTCAATGATTCATACACTTGCAATTGTAAAGGAAACCAACGTTGGCAAACAGCTTGTAAAGAAATGGTTGACTTTGAGAGCTTAATACTAGCACGTTCAAAAGTCATTCACAATATTTTAGGCAGTGAAGGTTCTGATAGTGAGATCATGAGCGACTGTGACACCGAATCTGTCGAAGAAGAAGAAGACCGCTGCAGGACACTGGAGGACGTGATAAGGTACTAGACAGTGACGAGACGGTATTTGTGACTTCTTGAACAATCTGACTCAAGACAAGGTGTAATTGATGTACATTCAGCTCAGCGATGGCAAAGAACCGACAAAATTGCAATTAATATTCATTTTCGACTTAAGCCTATCTTATAAGAAGCTTTGCATCGATCTTCCAGGAATCTTGCAGTTCGTGATACAATTGATGTACATTCAGCTCATCGATGGCAAAGAACCGACAAAATTGCAATTAATATTCATTTTCGACTTAAGCCTATCTTATAAGAAGCTTTGCATCGATCTTCCAGGAATCTTGCAGTTCGTGATACAATGCACGTAACCTTGCGTTTTTTTACCGTTGTTGCTGACAAACACAAAGGCTTCATTCTAGGTCTTGTTTTATTCGTTTCTTTCAAGATCTTTAGACTGGCGCAAATGAATCCGCTACATGTACAACACACTCCATAACCTTTGTACGTGACTTTTGATTGCTTGTTAGCTAACATTTCTCTGATTTTTTCAGCTATATCCTTAGTAGTACCACACTAAGTGTGTGTTATACATTGTACAACTCTCTTCATAACCTTTGTACGTGACCCTTGATTGTTTGTTGCTTGCTAAAACGTCCCTGATTTTTTCAGCTATAGTCGTTAGTAGTACCACACCTGTAAAGCTAAGCAAACTTTCTCTGAGATGGAACCTGGAAAAGGCGTTCGTTTTTTATGTTTGCTTTTAAAGTAATAGCCTGTGAGCAAGACAAGACAAGACTTTTTTGGGGGGTCGTAATATTTCAGCTGGAACATCAACTGTTTTCAAATTTAAAATTACAATCTTCTATGTTAAGCTTTTTATTCCACTGTACTTAAGCTTAACAAGTTATTACAAATAGCGACAGTTACATACACACAAACAAATATTTTGATCTACGTCAATGTACTTTTTGTCTTCCTTCTCGTTTCTTATTGTAAAGCATTCAAACACATGCTTCCGTATCAATTTTTGAGATTGCAGGGACATCTCGATGAAACCACTCTACGAATCGCTGTCGAATCTTTCGTCGTGGTTTTCGCATAAATTTCATAATTTTCTTTGACCAATTAATTACCTGGGAACCCACCACCAATCTGGACCAAAGAGACAGTTTAATGTGAAAAAGACAGTGAAAAAACAGGGTTTTTGACGGGCCAAAGTCAGTCATTTAGCATTTTGCTTGCCCGACCCATTGTTGTGAGATGCAAACGCAATTACCCCAAAACGAGGCACCAAAACAAACTACGTCATCATTGGACCGATCTGGCCGCGAACTAAGCCGTGAACCATTTATACGAGTAGACCGCGTCTAATATAAGCCATACTCGTACAAATGGTTCCTTTTGCGTCTTATGTAAGCCTCAGCTATAGTAAGCTGCGGCTTATTTTCTCTCGTATAAACGGCCCTATTGTCATCTGTCACCTGGATACATTGGAATTTGTAATCAATTTTGCGCGTGAGTGTGAGTAAAACGGAGGTCGAAAGGCAACATGACATTTACCTCATGCCAAAATGCTGCTTGTTCCAATGAGTTTTTCCTCTGGAGGGTAGATAGACTGATCAAATGTGATTTTTGTCGCTTATTTCATACTGAGAGGCCATGACATGCATGTTGATATTCTACAGTCATTGTTTCTGGTCGGCGTGATTTGACCTCTGATGCAAGAACATTTTACACTGTGTTTGAGCTCTTTTGAAGTGTAAAGCTCTTCATTGCAGCCAAATAAACTCATCAGTCAAGTGCCAGAAGTCGCCATGTTAAAGATCAGAAGACCTGTTTACGAGTGATTATTCGAATCGCATGCTACATGCAGACCAAAAAGGGGATGTTACTCAAACTTGTCAACAGTCATTGTTCTGGCCAAAAGGACCTTGGAACAGCAGTCTCAAATGTTTGTCTATAGGCTTTCCCCCTTTCAAGGTGTTCATTTTTCAAGTTATTGAATAGAACATTTCTTTTTTCTTGGTAAGTGGGGCATACAGTGAAAAAGGGATATTGGTCCTCCACTTCTAGTTTACAAATTGGACATATTCTTTCTTCAGGTTTTTTATAAGGTCTTAAGTTGAAGGTCTTAAGTATCGGCCTGTTTCTATGGTGAGTTTGTGGTGGCTTAATTGCCATTTTTGTTTTAGTTATTCTGTGGCAGGTATTGATGACCATTTGTAATTTTCTGTTGTTTTGAATTTTCAGTACTGTATGTTCTCATTTTGCTATTTTGGTCAGTGTCTCTTTTAATGTTGTTATTCATTTCACTCATCCATTGTTGCAGTTCTTTATCCTTAAGCGTTTGCCTTATTGCACCTACAATTCCTGTTGAGTCCATATAATGTGCTTTTGTCCAGAATCTCCTAGTCCTATCTGATCTTGTGTGCTTCTTATTTTTTTGCTCCAGAAAGCCTGATTTTCGTTCCATATTTATATCAACGTATGTTACTTGCAATAATTTATTATTTTTTTGATCAGAGATAGCCAGAACTTAAACTGGGTGTCAGTTTTCATTAATCAAACTCTCAGTGGTCTGGTTGCGGGGGGATGGATCTTGCAACGTCTTAAGCTACAGTAAAACGGGCAACAAAAACAGGGTTGTCAGAAAGTTTTAAAGTAGATGGCTGAGTTGTCAAAGTAAGTGGCCAGTCCAGGGGTATTTTATTTTAAAAACACCATCCATAAAGAAATGCCAAGCAGAATATCTAGCTGATACTAACCAAGTAGGTGCCTATTTTCGCCATCAGCCAGCTACTTTTGACAACCTTGCTAAAATGTGCAAGTTGTTTTGTGACATTCCTCCAAAATGAGTTGAAAAACTGTGTTGCACATTTTACCACCCAGTTTAAAACCTGTCTTGCAACAAACCAGGTTTTTTGCAAGTTGCTTGAATACTGACCTCTTATTAGATAAAAACAGGAGTCACACCATACACAGGATTTATGTCACATGCTACAATTCAAGTTTGCCTTGGGCTGGTAAAACGTGTAACATGTACAGATTTTGTTGCAAAAAGGAGGTCTACTTCCTGCAACACCTTTTTGCAACCTGCAACAGCCTGATTTGTTGCAAGGCAGGTTTGATTGATTGTGGGTGGTAAAATGCACAGTATTGCTGTTCAACGCGTTTTGCAGCATTATGTAACAAAACAACTTGCACATTTTTGTTGCCCGTTTTACTGTAGCTTTAGAAGTTTGAATTTATGCATCGAGAAGCTGAGGAAGAATGATTTCATTTGGTTATGACACTAATCTTTGCACGTGCTGCAGGGAAGTTTTTCGTAGATTTCATGAGAAATAATTGCGTTATGAAAGTTTCCTCATAAATTAAAACTTGAGCAATTTTGATCTGTTGATGAACTACTTCAGGGCATTGAACAGGTCCATAAAAAAGTTCTGATTCTTCAGGGCTTTGTGGTGGATAGATCATGCAATTCATTTACCTCCCTTGTTAAACTTGATAATGTAGTATAAAACAAAGAATTGGTTCATACTTAAGCGTTGTGTATAAACATGTTTTGTTAGAGAAAGTTGTCGTTACTCTGTTGAATTTGTCATTTCACTCGGCCGCCATTTTGAGAATTTATTTCCAGGATGTGTGCTTACAATGTACATCATCTTTCACATTCCTGACAGGCAATCACATGCCCAAGTGAAACTTACTGAAATAAAATGGCATCCAGTGATGAAAATGAATGTGAAAAAAATATAATAGAGCAGTATTCACAGGGCATAGTTACAATCTGCTGCAAGACCATGTCTGTTAAACTTGGTCAAATTTACAGTTATTATAGAGGGATGTTTGTGAGGAAAACAAGTGTGCAATTTACAACTTGGAGGAGACCTACATGTAAATAATTGCCACACAGAGGCAGCTTGAGGTTGACAGAAAAGACAACCTTGTGATACACCTGCCCCTTTTTTTAAATTCAAAGGCACAAGACCCTCAGCTTTGTCCTGAGGTTTTGTGTAGGACCTACTTTTATCCAAAGGTGTGCAAAGATTTCCTTGGGTGTTATGACATTTTTACAAAATAATACAGCTAAAGCAAGTTGGCAGGCATACCTTGCATTATATTATTAGAGGAGCCATAGCAATGTTGACAGAAACTAAAAATATTGCTTCCTTTGCAGGAATTATATTTTGAAAAATGTTGAAAACGTACCTGCTCATAATTTAGCAAACTTGCAATGATTATGTACAGTATACTGACAGTATTATAATTACACTTGCACATTGTAAAATAACATTAAAATAATTCCTGTGACGTTGCTCCTTACAACACATGTACACTTAATTGTAGTCATTTTAAAACTGAGAGAAATTGAACTAAATCTTTTTTCTTTAGGGACATCATGGTAAAACAGAATGAAGTCCACTGGAGCAGACAGTACAGTGATTTACCTTGTGAAAGAATAGTTTCACCTGGGAAAAGATACTATGTACAAGCAACAGGACCTGATGAAGGAATTAAGAATATCACATTAGAACCTCTGTCACCTGGTAAAAAATCAGATAAAAATCGGAAAAGCAAAACCTTTGATGGTTGTGAACCATTTGGTGGATGGACTGAGCGCCACTATAGGGCTTATGGCATTGGAACTTCTTTGTATGACTGTGATCCAGTCACCAATCATACGTCTGGGGATCCAGTGGCTGATGTCTATGCAGTGGTTGCTGGAGAAAACAGTTGCATTTTAGCATTAGCTGATGGGGTGAACTGGGGAGAAAAGTCAAGACTTGCGGCACGCTGTGCTATAGCAGGCTGTCTACAGTACCTAAGTATTCACCTGTCCAAAGCAAGCACAACCCAAGACATCATGAACTTTCTTTTAAAAGCATTTGAACATGCGCAGCAGTGTATTTTGAACAAAAATGCAACAATGACTACATTATGTGTAGCTGTGGTCTGTAAGCTTGAGGCTAGCAACAGATGGGGTCTGTGTGTTGTCAATGTCGGAGACACCCTTGCATTTACTTACAAAAAGAGTAAAGGAGTTCAAGAAGTGACTATTGGCTCTCATTTTGAAACTGAGGAAAGAGATATGCGTTGTCCAGGAGGATCTCTTGGTCCAGTAGATGGATACAACCCAGATTTGAGTAATTTGACATTCTCATTGACATTTCTTGATCAAGGAGACATCGTCTTCCTCACAAGTGATGGTGTCTCAGACAATTTTGATCCTGTAATTGCAAAATGCAAACACTGTGTGAGTCCTACAATGAAACGACCCAGCAGTCTAGATTCAATGCTAGAGGTCATTTCGAACAGCAAAAAAGGAGAAGACATTGAAGGCATGACCTCTGTAAACTTCAGTAGTAAAAGTGATGATGATATTCATCGTGCTCAAATGTTTGATGTTCCTGTGGTAAGACATAGGAAGATGCTTGATACCATGACTGAGGTACACTTGATGATAATTAATAATTTATGATATTTAAAACAAATTATTTATTCAAATTCAGCCTCATACTCATGAGCGTATTTATCTAAGGGTTATGGCCAGTAAATCTAAAGGGCTATATATTTTGTATTTTGAAAAAAAGAAGGAGACATTATATGAAGATTTGATTTATTTGTAAATTTTTACTACCACAACTGGTTTTCAGTTCATGTTGGTGATATACAAAGTTGAAATATACAGTAAGTTTACAGTGTGGCTGTAGCTTTACATGTATGTACTTGGCTGTATGTATTTTATGCCTGAAATTTTTGAGTCCACTTTCCCTTAAAACAAAAGGCAGTAAGAAATCAAAACAATGGCTTGTCCACTGAAATGCACATATATGATTACACATGCTCTGAAACCTGTGTCTACTTTCTGTGTTGACAGTTTGTCAGCTCCAAGATATAGCCATTATGCGTGATATTCTTCCATCTATGCACATGACTATACACTGTCTGGAGATCAGATATGTTGATCAATGGGGCCTCATAAGGGCCCATGTTCGTCCTTGATGCTTTTTGATCTTTTGCTATTGTTTTGAAATGCCCTTAAATTAGGGCTCGAAAAAAAATTTCCCGTACGGTAGTCCATGATAAGTAAATTTTGTTGCTGGGCAAGTAACTTTTAAAGCTTACTTGCTCAATGGGCCTACTGTTAGTCCAGGCAAGTCATCGTCCAATAAAATTATTAACTAAGACCAGCAAGAAGTAGCCCTGAGCAAGCAAATTGTGTGAGCTGCTTGCCCAAGGGTCAAGCTGGAATTCAAGTTTCTTTTGAGCCCTGCCCTAAATAGGCCATTTCTCTTACTTTCGAAATGAGGCTACCGGTAAGTGTAAAACCTTTGTTGTGAAAAATTATGAGTTTCATTTGCATAAGAAAAAAAATCATTTTCATATCAATGGTTGGCACTTTGCCCGGCTTTGAAACAGTGGCATGAGGCAACTTGGAAATGGTCTATTGTCCTTTCCAGCAATCTGATGTCTCCCATGAAAATGCTATAAAATGCTTTGCTAATATATACCTTGTCCCTTTATTCATTCTGTTTAGGTTATTCAAAAAGAAGGTCCTGAAGATCGCATTTCAGCACAGGACGTCTGTGCCAAGCTTTTGTCTCATGTGATCAAGTGCACTGAAAAAAAGCGTACTTTCCTAGAGGAAGTTGATCGTGATGATCACAACCTGAACATATCAAATAAGGAATTTCTGAGAACAAGGAACAGGGAAATTTCAAGGCACATGCGTGAGCTTCCGGGAAAGTTAGATCATGCTGCTGTTGTTGCATTTGAAGTAGGCTACTTTCCTGCGGACTTCTTCAAAACGGAATCAGGAGGACACGCTAACAGTAAACACAGACACAGCATAGTTAATGCTATTTTTTCTGGAATAAAGAACAGTACTGACAGCGGCAGGAGAGCATCAGTTGGTGGTGAAGAAATGTTGGTTGAATATACATTGACAAGTGAGGACGGAATGGACTCTTATACTGAGTTATATTCATTGTTTGGTAATTGATGGCTGTTTAATTCATTGACTATGACTTATAGGTGCGGTTACACACACCACGGTAAAAGGCATTTCCCACGTTAACGAGGCCGTAGTAAATTTTAACGTGGGTTTAGTTTACCGTGGTAACATGTGGTTACGCATGAATTAATTTCCAAGTTAATTTAGCCGCTTTTTCGGCTTCATTCACGCCACTGCGGTAATAATCGCCGTCGATCATGGCAGTATTTCATGTTATGTTGAAAATTTCCGGGGAGTTTAGCTGAAATTTCAACTGGTATGTTAGTCCTGATAATTTAGTGAAGGTACATAGGATTGTTTTAAATCTTGACTTTAGATTACATTTTACAGCTAAGCTGCATCCCATTGATTGATTACATGCCAGGAATAGAACACATTTTTAGGGGAAATATCGTTGCTAAATCTGGCCCAACAAACCAGTTCAATCGATTTTTAATTTCTCTCAACAGCGCGAAAAAAAAAACCCGTTTGAAAAAGGAAATTTTTTTGCGGTTTCATGTTGTTTTCAAATGAAGAAACCTGATTGGCTCTCTTGCCTTGGGTATCGAAAAACTCTTGCTATTCACCACGTTAAATGTCATGGGCGGTTTCTTTCTTCTTTTTGACGTCCCATGGATATTTCCCACGATAAATTTATGTCGGGAGAAGTCGGCAAACAAGCACCAATTTACCGCGGTAAAAGGGTCATTTACCACGGTTAAAGTGTCCCGTGTAACCGCACGTTATGTCACAGACTAGAAATTGAAACCATGATGAAAATTTTGTACTGTTCGTGCATTAATTTTGCCAGCTACTCTTTTTAATTAAGTGCTAGGCCACTAACAAATGCCCGGTCTAAACTAGGCAGTTGAAAATACGGAAGCTCCCTCAGGCATTGATTACTATTGACTTGAGGTCTAAAGGGAAAATATATGACTACTAAGAGAAAGGGACATACACCCTTCCTTGCCAAAAAATATTGAGGGCACAAAGTCTGACTCGTCCTCAGTCAATCTCAGTCAATCTCCTATTAATATTAGGGAGCTTAATCAACGAAGACGGCGGCGACAACCAGAACGGCAAAAAGGCAATAGGTCTGGATGATCAAAACAACAACTTTCCATCACGCTTTTTTGTACATTTCTTTGCCGTCACTAAACGACTAAGACGTTAAAGTGCCTAGTCTCACGTTTTGAAGAGGACGTGAACAGAAGACAACTACTTCCTTTTTTCTTTTCCTGTCTTTTGACACAGTCCTTTGGAACTCAACTCCAGTTTGAGGCAGCGTGAATTTACTTTTTAAGTAACGTTTTCGCAGAGTTGTAGTTGCTTAAGCTCCCTGATAACAAGAGAAGCGCGGTCTGTGGGAGCGCGAGTGATAACACCCGTTGCATTCAGTTCTCTGTGTGCAATCCAAATAGCTTAGGGCCGAGTCAGCAGTAGACTGCTGATTCAATCAAATGCCGAGTGCGTAAGGCCAAGTTTACAAATGCGGAAGGCTTTGAATTATGATAATGTAGTTATGTTGCAGCCTTATGTCTTAATTTTCCAATGCAATTTGAGCCGGTGATAAAGATCATTTTCATTAAGCTTGTGAAATTTGGTGGCAGCCGCTTGTTAGCTACATCCCTGAAATTACTGGGGTATTGAAAGTAATACTGCAGCAAATCTGTAAGAGGAAAAAAAAGGCAGTTTTGTCCCCATTTTGCTGATGTGTAGGAACAGGTTTTTGTACATTTGAAATGAACTATGCCTGTATAATTATTCTTTATGTTAACCATAAACATGAAACTGTTATACAGTTTGTAGATGTAACTGTTTAAGAATCCAAACTAAAACGTCTTGGATAAATAATAATAGTAGTTATAATGCAAGTTGTCTCGAAGGCAAATTTTACGAAATAAAAGTGAAGTGATGTTAAAATTTAATATTTCAAAAATGTGGGTGACTTAAACTGTACATAGAGCAAAATACCTTGTAGGATAGTGTGTAACATTCATTATCATCATCATTATGGTCGTCGTCGTCATCAACGTAGTAATGAAAAATTCTGTTCAGATGTAGAATATTGTTAGAAATAGTAAATCAGTCCGAAAATGGTCAGCATTACCCTGCATGCAGAGGCATAATCATTTTTCCAACTGTACTGACTCATCCATTTCTGTGAATAAGTGGCAAATCATAAAAAAGCAGGGATCCCTTCCAAATTCTGTTCAATCAATCAATCAATCAATCAATCTTTTTTCCTCCTAAGATTAAAAAGATTATCTTAAGTTACATTAGCAGTCGGAAGTCTAAAAATACATAAGACCTGCTGTATACAAGTAATAGAAAGATCAAAGATTATATCTAAATAAAAGCCTATTTTTAAAAACATTCTTAAATTCATCAGTCTTTATCTCCGGGCGATGAGCACTTTTGTTTCTGAGTTGATACTTTGTTTCTTTCTTCTTCGGAATGATGTCACTAAGCGGGGGGAATCGGGTTCCACTGAACGTACCTTGAAGATTTTCTTATCTGCCTTTTCTAAAAGTTCTCTAATGTCCATTCTCTTAGATGTGTATTTCCTTTTAAAGCATCGATCCAGAAAGTTTTGTATGACCGTGAGATCTGAGTCTACAGCGCCATAAACAGGCAGACCATGAGTAAAATTCGGGAAAACTAAGGCGCTAAATAGGTGGTCTTCTTCACCTTGACTAAGGCGTTAAATAGGTGATCTACTTCACCTTGACTGAAACCAGATGTAGAATATTGTTAGAAATAGTAAATCAATCCGAAAATGGTCAGTATTACCCTGCAATCAGAGGCATAATCATTTTTCCAACTGGACTGACTCATCCATTTCGGTGATTAAGCGGCAAATCATAAAAAAGGCAGGGATCCCTTCCACTTCCTGACTTATCTTGGAAGATCAAAGGGCCTCTGGTCCCAGAGTAAGCCAGCATATAACATCAGACAAAATGACTAAGGAAATGTTGTGACCTGAAGGAACGTCTCTGAGTGTATAACAGGCTTTAGCCAAGAAATAATCAGTCTGAGATCGTGGACGTGCTAATTTTTGTCTCTGTTTCCTTGTAATTCTTTCTTTTTTTTGTGACAAGAAGTTGCAAGGTTTGTAACTGTTATCAAATACTATCTTGTGCGTTAGGCAACATTAATTAGCAATTATTATATGGCTGAAATCCTGAGCGGGCAATAGGAATCGAATCCTGCGTTCTGATTGGCTACCCGGTCCATCTTGCCCACTCCAGGTTTCCCGCGTCGGTCACGCAAGAAAAAGTTCTCTTTTTGGCCATATATTAATCCCTCAGAGACCCAGGGGCAGTTAAGTCGGGCCGGGAGAAAAGGCGCGACGAAAGTTTTCAAACACGGGCGGAAGAGCCCCTGGGTACCGACTCTCACCGGACCATAAGCGAATGCTGGCTCCTGACTGGGCACAAAAATGCTTTGTATTATTGTGCCCAATCGGCGAACAGCATCTCCTGAGTTCTTTTCTTGAGTTCGTTCACAAAGGCTATTAGAGACCTTATTATTTGGGCGTGGCCCAAACAGAGTAATCGAAACGGCTTGTTTTGACGCAAAAGTGCAATAGGCACGCAGCACGTGCTAACGTAGACAAGCAAGTCAACAGGCGAAGCGAGCCGAATGTCTGCCATGCGAACGTCATTCAACACCACATATTCTCCTTTATCGTTTTCGTAAAGTAAACCAAAATCCATAAAACGTGTCTTCGGAATCTCACGCAAAATGTAGTTTTTTTTAAAATCTTCAACACTCCAGGGCGGATTCATTTAAAAAACCTACCCTTCTTTGAACTTGCACTTGCATCACCATTTTGACAAACGCAGAATACGCTCCCACGAAAAACCTGAAAACTTAGACAGCACGTGATCAAAACATGTTCGTACGGCGCCAAAAACGTTGTCAATTTCAAGACTAAGACTAACCGGTTTCATTGGCCAAAACTGACAGGTTGAAATGTGAAACTACGCGCAGAATTCGTCGCGCTTCAAGGATGGTAGTATAAATCCAATGATATCATTTGATCCGAAATTTTTCAAAGCAGCGGGAAGAAGCTGTTTGTATAAAATTCCGAGGAACGTATTGTCAAAGTATGCTATCGAGGGTTAAACTTACAAATGCACACACTGTTCGCGGTAGGCCCACTGTAAAATAACAATGAGCGTTTTCATAATGTTCTGGTCTCCGAACTCAAAGAAAAAAAAAAGGAAATTGTCAAGACATTCAAAGACCATGGACCTCATAGACGCAATGACAAATCGGAATGTCAGGAGTGTACGTGTAAAATCGATAAGACTTTGAACAGAAGAATGTATATCAAGTTTGAGAGTCGCAAGAGTTGTGTAGCTGGAAAACAGTGTGACAATAGTGATTTTGATTTTTACAATGCGGAACACAAGGAGTTACCTGTGATTAAAATTCTCTTCCGATGAAGGAAGAGAAGATTGTCAACAATAGGCCCTTTGCAGGTAAGCAATCATGTGACCTACTTTTCATAAAATTATGGGCCATAACTTAGAAAATTTCAGAAATGGAAAAAAAATGTCGAAAATATCAAAATGGCCAAGTTTGAGGCCCCTATCATTCAAGAATGAGATTTTATGACAGTCTGAATTTTTTTAAAAAATAAGAAGATTTGTACGGAAAAAGTTGTTAAAGAGCAAGGCCTTGCTCTCCAACAACTTTTTCCATACAAATCCTCTTAATTTTCCGAAAGTTCAAACTGCTGTATAAACAGTACTTTGTAATGACTGTAATCCCAGGGGCCCAAACTTGGCCACTATGGTATTTCGATATGCTCTTTCCATCTCTGGCATTCTTTAAGTTATAGCCCATAATATAGATTTTTTAAGGAAGGATTTGATCACGTGACCCCAGCTGCCAAGGGCCTATTGAAACAAAAAGGGACTCAGGCTTCTTTGGGGACTACTGTGATAGCGGTAATAATTCTTCTTATTCTTTCAATTTTGTTTAGCAGAGTGACTGTTAATGTACTTGTTTTTGTATTGCGCGTTGTGTTTTTCATGTAACAAGACGCTACGTAGCGTACACTTCGGCGTCGTAGTTGTGGAATTAATTGTAATTGTGGAGGAATAGTAAGAAATGATATATGATAAGGTGTCAATGTGTGAAATAATGGGATTTGTCGGGATATTCTGAAAAGAGCAATATCCAAGAGGCCGACTTGCCAAAAACTAGCATTTCGGGGCAAAATTTAATTGTCTGTGAGATATTCAAGCCCAGTTATGCTTTGATGACTCCACAGAAATCCTTCTAAATTTGACTTGGTCTAAACGCTTAGACCCAAGTCAAATATGAGGTTACTGGCGGTGAGTAACAAGTCAAACAAAACAAACAGCGAAAAGAAGAATTACCTTTTTTTTTACATCAGGCTTCAAAAACGGCATAACAGTCTCGATCATGTACTGATTACTCATGTACTGCGGTCAGAAGATGATTATTTTACTGTACATGCCAACACTCCCTGATTATCCGTGAGTCTCCCGGATACGGCACCGATCTCCCACTCTCCCGTACGGGTCACCATATCTCCCGCATAAAATCATCTTTTGAGCTTTTCTGTGACTAGCTTTGAAATTTGTCTCATTTTTAGCTCAAACCGTGAATTTTTCTTATTCGCAGTACGGTTTCTCGGGCATTTTTGCACGTATTTAGTCACTGACAAAGATTATTTCTGGCATGAAAACGATGATTGCGATTTTCGATAGTATGTACTTCATGTAAAACTTCATTTAATGTCCTTAGTCATTCCTATTGGGGATTGGGTTAATTTGTCGGGGTGGGGGGGGGGGGGGGGAGGTTGAAATTTCTGGGGGGTAGTGAAGAAAAGAGAGTCCCCAGATTTTAGATCTCCCGAGGTTAGCATCTCTGTCAGATTATGTCGAAGTCCCGCGGGGTACTCCCCTATAAAAGTGACGGGGTGCTCGTCGTACCTTTTAGGGGTTTACATTTGTGGATTGGTACGGCTCAGGGTGCTAAAACCGAAAATGACTGCTGCCAGAGTTGTCTCGGTAAGAATTATGACAATACTTTCAAAAAGTTCTTGGGAAAAAAGTGTTCAAAAGTTATGTTTTCTACTATAAAATTCGCAGTGCCAGTTATAAAATTTGTTGTTGTTGAATTGAATCCTAGGGGTGGAAATGAATTTGGGACACGCCCATAAAACAAGATTCTGGTACTTTTTAGGGGTGTTGTCGAAATTTTCCAACGAGCACCCCCGTCCCTTTTATAGGAGAGTACCCCCCGGGGGTCGAAGTCTACCGTCTTATTACAACAGCGGACGGAGTCGGACAGATTTTAAGATAAGCTTACAGTAATCGTCTAGGTCTCATATTATTTCAAAAGAAAGCATTTGATGTAAGAGAATGAGAGTAATTATTCACTGCAAGGAACATTGGGGTGTTCGAACTGATTCCGGACCGATCGCAGAGGTCGTAGCTTCACTAGCATGGCTCTTATTAATGCGAAAGAAAGTAATAACACGGCTCTGCCATGTCTGTGTGAAACCCGGCCCCGGAGAGGAACACGTACATGTTTTGGACCTCAGAATTCAAAAATTGTCTACCAAAATTCTAGGTTGTCTACCATCCCCACATTCAACATGATAAAAGTTAATCGATATGACAATCGAGGAAAAATATCTAGAACTTCGTAAAAAATCTGTGAATCGAAAAAATAATAGCCTTGTTCACCTACCTTGAAAACCAACCGAAATCTGGCCTACATCGCGTTGTTTAAACACAGGTAGCCCAAGCTCGAAATATGAGCATCGGCGAACATCGGCATTGTGGCGCAACATTCGAAATATAAGGATTTGTATGGGAAAAAAACCTATCGTTTCTGTAACCTACGAAAATGAAAGGATTTCAATAAAAAACAGTTTACCTTATTTAAAATGTGTGTTACGTCTCTCCTGTGTGGTCCACGGGCCAATTTATGGCCGTTTTATGGGTTGTTATGTAAACGGTTTTCTCTCTATATAAAGGTTAGGAAATAAGCCACAAAATGTGCTGAATATTTCACGAGAGACACTTCCAATGTGGCTTCCGATACGCTGTCAACTCAGAAAAAAAATGTGTATGCCTCATGAAAAGTCTTAAAAATATGCTTGAGAGACTCAAAACGGTGACTGTGGCCGTTTAGGTAATCTATCCGCCATTTTCCTCGACAACAATAGCTCCATGACGTCACAACTGTCCCTAAATTTATGGATATTCCGGACTGTTTCACTCGTTTCAAGAGTAAGAACTAGGCGACATTATAGCTAAAAACATGGCAAGAACAGCAAGAACACAACTCGAAGGGCGACATCTGATATTTGAAGAATATTTGCGGAGCTGAACAACCCTACACGTGCACTATCGAAGGTGAACTTAACATCGATGGAAGTAAGCATGTTTTAGCTTAGTTTTAAAACTAGGAATTTTTTTGAATGAATAATAAAACAATTATTGAATTACTGTTACCCGCCTCGGCCTACGGCCTCGACGGATAACACCCCCGGGGGGAACTCCACATATGAAAGGGGTGGGGATGCTCGTCGAAAATTTTGAATTAAACCCCTAGAGGGACCAATCTGGGCGTGGCCCAACCTTTTTTGGACCCCTAAGAGCGATCATTTTAAACTTTGATTACATGAATCGAGTAAATAAAACCAAGAGCCATAATCTTTTGATAAAACGAATTGAAAATATATAATTTTTTAAATATTTCTTCGAGTGCAACCCTAAAAGAGACCTTTACGGCTAAATATAATGGTGTTTTGCCCAGAACACCCTAAGCGAGACCAAAATCGGAAATTTACACCCCTAAGCGAGACGACGAGCATCCCCACCCCTTTTATATGCGGAGTCTCCCCTCGGGATAACACCCTCCTCGATCTCCATAATTCTTCATAAGATACTCAGCCTCATTCATTAATTGTTAAATATATCCCTTTATAACGAACCCCCATGCATCGGATACCTCTCTTAAGCGGACGCTGACAATAAAATAAATTGTATTTGGCTAATTTTTATTGTTAACAACCCCTATTAAGCGGAAACCGGACTCAATTGACAATAGTACTGATTGGATTACGTCCTTGAAATACACACTGTAGTCGATTTAAAATAAAGATAAATCAATATACTTAGCCGTCAATAAACTGTAGATTAGACCGATATCCAGCCGTATGATTGTCATCCGCGATCAAAGTTCACCTAAAAGTCTTGCACAAAGTACAGTACAGCTTCGTTAGCTTCCTTAACAACATGGAACTTTATCACGGTACAGAGCAACCGTTGAATGTTGATCGTTAACATACATTGCGTAATTTTTACTAATCTCTATTAGGTGGACATCCTCTATTAAGCTAACACTTGGAAAGGCCCCGAAGGGTTCACTGTATAGTTGTTGTAGTTGTTTTACTCTTGTTAGTGTATCACTGTGAAGTAGGATGAAAACACTTCCTCTCCTTTCTCTATTTCTCTAAGTGAAACAAGCGCAACACTTCGAAGAAAAGAATTTTCACTTGCTATGTTTCCACTACTGTACCAAACATTCGGAAGATTTTTCCATAACGCAGGTGAAATGCTTTTAAATGGGATATCAAATTCCTGATAAGCTACGTTAGCTGGAACTGTCTTTGGCCTATTATTTACATATTGTCCCATGGCAAGTGGATTTTGAGGGTTATTTCCAAGCCAACTGTCATCACAAAGACGATATGGTCCAATTTGATCTCGCCTGGCATTTGACCTGGACAAAGAAAAAGACAATAAAAAAATAAATATATTTCGGACTTAAAGACAGAATACTGAGAAGAGTAACAAAATAAAAAATGGACCATGAGAGGATATTCTAGTTAAGTAAATTATTGAAAGCATCCGAAACCAGGCGGGGAATTGCAAAGGGTCTGCTATCTTCATCTTCATAGAAAATTTTCACGCATCACGAATAATTTCTAAAATTTCTTCACATGAACGTACAAGAATCGTGCAATTCGCGTTATAGGAAAGATTGAAAAATAAATTCACGGATTAAAGTTTTCCATAGACTTATGTGCTTACTCTTCAAAGGTAACTCTTTTTCCTTGGAATCTCAATCAAATGTTACAGTATTATGCATGACACTTCTAATGGCACAAACGCCGTATAAGGCAGGTTTACAATACATGCTAAATTTTTTTTGCCCAAAGAAACGATCAATTTATACGCTACGACGGAACCGATCTCTTTGCCCTACAGACCACATTGTACTGTTGCTCCTGCAAATACTATTAACTGCCGCAAACATTCATCAGTTCGGATTCAGTAGGATCATTTAAAAATATGTTTACAATGAGGGTACCCTAGACTGTCTTCGTGAATCCGGTGATTGGGGCTTCTTTTTTCTCGCGAAACGTTGATTTAAGTTCTTATTTATACGTGTATCGTGACTATCCATTCCACGATAATTTGTATGTTCACATAAAAGCGGTTTTGGAATAAGTGTGACACATATAGGAAGATCTGACTCAAACGTAATTCGAGAACTACATATTGTTTTGTGTGAACTGATTTTTTTTGTCTCTTTCGTCTTTTTTTTTTTCTGTAATTACAGTAGGCTCAATTTAATGCTGATTTCATTCTCGGCGGATTTCGGACCCTTTCAATTTAATTGATAGGAGCACGATTCATAAAAACCGGTACCTTTGCGGACTTTTAAAAAGAAGTCTCCGTTTTCTTTCAAATTATTACAACGTCTATATAATGCAAATTAAGTAAATTATTATAAAGGCTTTGTGTCAATTTTAAGCGTGCTATCCATTACTCCAAACAATAGGCCAGTTGCACTAAGAGGTCACGTGACCAGTGCTTCCTTTAAACAATGAGTCCGAATCTTGCTGATGCCAAAAATTGACAGGACACATAAAAATTATCTTACACCCGAAATTTGAGATGAAACGCATTGAAGGGATATAATTTTGGCGCTTTGATTTTTCAACAAAGTAGTATGATTTGTATTGGTCGCCATGTTGGAGGGCATACTCCTGCCCGCCAACAATTACATAGCGGCCAACACTAGTTTTTGCTTATATCTTGTTAAACGTTTGATAGTTACGCTCAGATGTGCTGGAAACGTTACCACATCATCCTTTCAACATTTTACTTAAAGTTTAAGTTCTGAAAGAGGTAATTCAATTACATTTTGGTCACGTGACCAGCTACGAACTTACTCATTTAAAAAAAAGGGTGCGGGTTTGCAAAACCAAATCACTATTATTTTGTTTAAGATATGACCCACGAATCGTTTTTCGAAGGCAAAATCATATAAATTTCATTTTCATAAAAACTATGTCACATGACCTCTTAGTGCAAATGGCCCATTGTTGGGCATTTGTCAAGTTATTTGTTGTTATATTAGGGCCTTGGTCATCAAAGTTCTCCCTGGATCGCGTCTGCGGCACTAACGGGGTTACAGGGGCATGTTCCCCGGGAATTTTTCACAATTGGCCTCTCTAAAATGTAATTTCTTGCGTTCCCTGGACTGGAATTGGCTAACCGGGAAAATATTTTAAGACATTAAAAAATGCTCACAAAAAATGAAATACCGTATTTGATTTGGTAACCATAATTATTTGTTATATTCCTAGACTTTCACACAACTAAACAGGGACTGCCGGACCTGTCCCTTCATTAACTCCTCTGACCGCATTACCACTACACAAGGGCAGATCAAAATCTCAGGGTCTTTTACGTACATCACCAGCCAGCTGATCTATTGTATTTCGTGCCGCAAATGCCCTGGGGTCGTTTACAAAGGAGAGACAGGCCGTAGACTTAGCGACCGTTTCGGGAGCACTGTTTGGACGTCATTAAGAAGATAGTGGCCCTGTCGGTGCCTGCCCACTTTGCGGGAATGGTCCACCAGCTGGAGGACATGCAAGTAACCATGATTAGAGCTGGTCTACCCGAACAAGACAAAAGAAGACGCGAGGAGATGCTCTCATTCATAATTTTGGCACCCTCGCGCCGGGTGGACTCAATCAAGATTTCTCTTTCACGTGACTTGCGCGCGCGTACACTCCCTTGTTTTTACGCGCGCATTTTCAAATTTTCCGCTATAACGAACTCACATATTTCCCCTGATGAAGGCAGCATTGCCGAAACGTCGGAGTTTTATTTGCAATTATCAGCGTTTAGCTTACCAACTTCCCACTTTTAACACACACAAACGCTACGCAGGAACCCCCCCCCCCTGCTGTTTTGACGAACTAAGTTTTTTGCCACGAGCAGGACTGCTGTGTTTAGTCAAGTGTGACAAAGGCCGATTTTCAGGTTCTGTGCTTACAAGTTCGCGGAAGCCGTAAGATATTTGAAGTTCAAGTGAGAGTTTGTTTTTGTCGGTAGAGGCTGTTTAGTTTCACTCAAAGTTCAAGTGAAGTTTGTGTTGGCGGATGCTGTGTTTTAAAGCTCTGTAAAGGCTATGTTCCTTTCGTGTTAAACTTCCTTGTGTTAATCCGACATCCCTGCGTGCTGATAGTCAGTGAATAATTATCCTCAAAACATTCGAACTCGTGACTTTGAGTTTTAGCCAATTCCATGCTCAACGTAATTGACTCCTTACCCATGCCTTACATATC
>NC_133212.1:12364199-12371699 GCF_958299795.1 Porites lutea
CCACCTATAACAGGAATACATCTGTATGTGGTGACCCACTATCCATCACACACAAATATTATTTTTCTAGACAACTGCAACTGTACCTCTCATAGGTGACCACCACCACTTTTTTGGGTGATGATTTTATAATATTTTCCTTCAAGCTACTAACCCATTCACCTTGAGCTTTGATCAAAACTGTGCAAAATGAACTGAATCAGTGCAAGGAGCCTTGCGTTTCCTATTTGTTTGGACACTCAGTACTTTGATCTAATTTGTATGGGATATGCGTGAAAATCTTCATTATGACTATTGGTATATTTCAAAGAGCTACAAACGACCAAGAATACTATTGACATACAGAGAGGGGGCAGTTGAAGTGTCAACTATAACTAGTTGTATTCAGTTGCGACCTTAGATGTCCTGGCAGCAAGCAATAACAATGTAAAACTTGTTGAAGTCAAACTGAAATATTTGCATGGCTACGTTCTTTTCTCTTCAAATGAGACAACAATTATTGTTGTCTCATTTGAAGAGAAAGAACATACTTCACCTTAATTACTAGGCAAATGTTATAACTTGTTTGCGCACTTTGTTTGTTTCTGTGTTTCAAGGTTACTTGCTTGTGATCGCCCCATTTTGGATAAGAATCGACTAGTTTTCTTCAAAGTATTTTCTGATCTTTCTTATTCTTGCAAGAATAAAGCAATGTCTGCCTCCTGCCCTCAACAAAAAATCCACTCATTATCACATTATTCCTTAATCTTGAGCAGTCTTGAGTCATTCTCAGTTTTGCAGCTGGGTGAGTGCGTTGCATTGTGATTTGCATTAACTCCGCCCCCACTCAAATGATTGACGGAACAGAAAAACCCATTCAAAGTTTGCAAATGCACAGCGCAATACAACGAATTTGGCTATAAGGAGAGATGCCAACCTCTGGAGATCTAAAATCTGGAGACTCACTCTTTTTCACTTCCCCCCACCCCCCGACAAATTGACCGAACCCCCAATGGGAATGGCTTAGGACTTTATATGAAGTCTTACATGAAGTACATACTATCAAAATTCAGGATCATTGTTTTAGATGCTGAAATAATCTTTGTCAATGGCTAAATGTGTGCAAAAATGCACCAGAAACCGTATTTCGAAATAAAAAAAATTCACATTTTGAGATGATTATATCCGGCAGATTTGGTGACCTGTACGGGAGAGCGGGAGATCGGTGCCATATCCGGAAGACTCCTCCGGGAGAGTTGACATGTACACATGTATGTATAAGTGTTAACACCTGGATATAAAGCAACCAGACTTCCGCCTGGAACTTGCCCTTTGGTTACGAATACTCCTCTTCCTGCCCCAGGAATACTGCTGTTAAGTCTGTTTATTTCATATCCCAGAACATTGTACATGACACTTTGTGGGCTTGTACTCTTTCTGCCCACAGGGTACTCTGACTTTGAACAATAATTAAGCTCCTTTAGCAAGATAACCAGAGAATCAAGAAGTTTGTAGTCTGGAACAATCTTATCCTGGTCCTTGGAGGAAACCACTCGCACTGTTCTAGAAGTAAAAAAATAAATTATATTATTTCATTATTTACTGGACTGCAAGAGGGCCTTCAGGATTACAGTCATGCGAGAAAGCAAGGCAAACCCCTGAGGATCGTCACACAGTAGACTGCAAAACGGTTGGTCTTTTTTCTCAAAATAAGTGTAGCTTAAGAGTCTCACACGCATGAAATGCGAGAGCCTCACACGCCCGTCTCTCACTCCGTTTTCAGTTTAGGTCCAGACCTTTGTTTGACTGTTTGTGCGTACTGCTGCTTGTGCGTACTGCTTTGCTTTTTGTTCAACATTTCTATAAAAATTAATATACTCATGATTTTTTTGGTGAGCACAAATAATCTGAAAATAAGTACATGTACACTGTAGTAATAAGCAATGAATACAGGGTGTTTCAAAAGTTCGTTCCGACTGAAAGTTGCACTTTGTTTAATACATTTTATGTTTCTTTAGGCAAAATTCAACTGGGTCAGCAGCGGCGGATCCAGGTTTTTTTTACGAGGGGGTGCACTCGTCTCTTGCTCTACGTCAACACCAATAAACCACATAGTTTTTTTTTTTTTTCGCAGAATGCCAGTTGTATTAGAAAACTGCAGGTCATCTCAGAGGGGGGAGGAGGGGTGCGCACCCCCTGCACCCTCCCGCTAGATCCGCCCCTGGTCAGTTTATAATAAATTTATCTAAATTAATTGTTGTAAGTACTTTCACTCTAAAATTTCAATAAATGATACTGTTTTTTTAAGTTTTGGCTCCAAATCTGCGAGGGCACTTCGTTTTTTCCCGCCCACTTTGCAACCTTGCTATTTTCAAATTTATTGCCGTTGTTTTGGATTTTCTCTTCTCTTTTATGGAAATGGAGGTGAACACTGTTTATGCTAGAGCTTGCAGGCAGCTATTTTACGGCCTTCTGGCCATTCGGTTAAAGATATTGCCTAATTGTTGAAAAAAAACGAACGATGGGTGAACAAGTGGTCAAAAAGAAAGTCTTTTGAAGACAAACCAAGAAGTGGACGACCGTCTGTTTTGTAATCCAAAAACCTAAGTATAAGCGTAACAATTCAACAAGAAAGATCGCTAAAAATCTTCAACGTCACCATATCAATGTTTCGAACACGACGGTTTGGCGCTATATATTACCAACAAAGGGTGGAAAGCTTTCAAGCGAAAGAAGATACCACTTCTAAGTGGGAGGCAAAGAAGGGCTTGTTTAAGATTTGCCAAGAAATCAAAGTCCAAACTCACAGCAGAGGATTGGAAGGACTTCTTTTTTACAGATGAGTGTCCTAAGTATCTATTTCAATACCCCAATCCAGAAAACAACATCGTATGGGGCTCTCAGGAGTGCAACGTTCCCCAGGCATACCAGGTGATCAAGCAAAGTGCAAAGGCGATGGTATGGGGAGGCATGACAGGTCGTGGCCTGACAAGGCTACACATCTTACCCAGTGGCCAGACCTTAACCTCCGAGTACTCATATCAAAGAGATTCTGGAAAATGAAGTGAAACCATTAACCACAAGGCGGCAGATTAGAGGCGGACCGACAGAAAGAAAGTTGTTTAGCTCTAAGAAGGAGATGACCTTTGTGCAGGATGGAGCGCAGGCGCACACTTCAAAGGTGACCCAAACGTGGTGTCACAAGAATTTGCCAAACTTGATACCCAAGGATGACTGGCTGGCAAACTCACCTGATCTAAACCCTGTGGAGAACAGCTGGAGCATAATTGACGAGATAACGTACAGAGATTCAACCCCGAAAACACTGGACAAGCCAAAAAAGTGACCACGGTTTGCCTGGAAAAATGTGACTCAAGACACGCTTAAGGAGCCTGTGTATTCTATGGCCTGCTGATTAAAAAATGTCAGAACAAAATAAAGGAGGCCATACTGGCTGCTGATATTTCAGTCATTCAATGAAAAATGAATAAGGAATAACATGCTTAATTTTCGAGAAGGTACCTTCAGTGATTTCTGAAATAAAAGCGGACAAAAAATCGGAACGAACTTTTGAAACACCCTGTATTAAGAGGCGATGTTTGAATTGATATTAATGTGCAACCAAAGTTATCTGAAATAGCTCATTCAGCATTGCCACTTTGTGTTTGAAAGCAACTTATTTCAGATTAAAAACATATATTGACCTATACATTGACATATATAGATGGTACATTTAAAACTCTGAAGTAAAAGAGTAACAAAGAGGTACAAATTAATGACCTTAAACGACCAACAAAAATCTTGGTAAATAGCAGTTTGACAAACAGCCACCTGTGCCAATAATGAAGTCAAGGTGTTGTAGGACTGAGGACCAGATTTTGCGAGGGAAAGCTAAAGCACATTTTCATCAATACATTTCTCTCAGCACTTTGGGGAACAACGAGCACAGGAGCATAGCTGAGCCTACAGCTCAAATCTGGGGGGAAGTGTGTCCCCAGATCCCCCTAGTTTGGAGTACCTGTGACCGTCTAACTTTTCATCTTTCTGAAGGTTAGGAAAAATTTCAATGTACTTCATTAACGGGTGGGGAGGGGGTGTACATAAAGGTGGCTGAACACAGTTTTGCCGGGCAATTTGTGACTAATAATATGTCATTTACCAAATCATGGCAAGAGAAAGGTTGCAGCTCACAAGCTAAAACAAGGCAATTGAAAAATAAACTGATGAAAAATTTTGATTGACAGGTAACATTTGACGTTTTCGTAGTTCCCATGGCAACATGAACAATTGAATATAACCTTAAAATTTCACTTTCGCTCAGTTTACATAAAATTCTCCCATTAGATTTTCCTATAAACTTGCACACAGCTTACTATAATTAATCATTACCATTTGAAACTTATTTGACCAAATTTTAACAGATTTGTTTTTAGATAATCAGTAATATAACTGTTCTGTAATTATTAAATGTGTCAGAAAATTCGTCAGTTCAACTTTGATTTTAAAGTTCTCAGCATTTAAAACACGATAAAAGTAAAAAATTCTGCTAAATATCACAAAATTTTAATGAGTAGATTTTGAGAAATCCTCTTCTCTGTACCATTGCTTTTTCGCCACCATGTTTGTTTGTCTAATTTAAAACAAGCGCCGTCATGCGCGTTATCGCTGACCGCTTGCAAAACTGTGTTCAACCACCTTAAATGGAATGGAGCTAAAATAAGACTTTAAATAGTTATAAAGCTCAATTATTATTATTATACATTGTATTCACTGTCTGTCTTCTTCTTTATTGGATTGGGTTTTTGTGATACCATAAAATTCCGAAAATAAGCTCCTCCTTGTATAAGCCCCTCCAAATATAAGCCCCCTAAACTCAACGCAAAAAAAAAAACCTCTGTTACATCACCCCTCCGAATATAAGCCCCCTGGGGGGGGGGCTGGTACTTGTAAATTGCAGCTCAAATACAAAGTAAAACAAAGCAAAATGGTACATTTCCTTCCAATAATAAGCTGGCCCAATCGATTTTGAAACGCAAATTTCCCTCTATACATATTAAAGCCTTTCTGAATATAAGCCCCACCAAAAATAAGCCCCTCAAAAAGGGCCTTTGAAAAATATAAGCCCCGGGCTTATTTTCGGAATTTTACCGTATCCTCAATAATCAAGGACTCGGTAACTGTTATCAGCCTTGGCTTTCGGCTCGGCTGATAACACTTACCTCCACCTTGATTATTCTGGATATTACAAAATCTCATCCAATAATATTATTGTTTATTATTATTTATCCAAAATGTATCCCCGATTCTGATTGGCTAAAAGCACTCGCATAATTCACCATAACCAGCTACTAATGACCAAATTTGAAAGAATTTTGCAATTAATGAACCAATGATGTCAAAAATGCAGCTTTTTTGCTGGTTAATGCATCGTTAACTGAGAAGACCTGGGGACGAGAGGTTGAGTTGATTTGGTTGTGAAAACAAAAATGGCAGTACACTATTGAAGATAAACTTAACATTGATGCAGGTAAGCATGTTTTAGCTATCTTTTTAAACTAAGAATTATTTTCAATGAATAGTAAAGCAACTACTGAATTTGGCTTTTGTACTGAATGCGTGCAGTTTTACCATGTTCTACTAGGCTATCAAGAATTAAGCAGATCTCGGAGGGTGTTATCCACCTCGGCCTTTGGCCTCAGTGGATAACACCCTCCTCGATCTGTTTAATTTTTCATTTCCTACTCAGCCTCATTCATTAATTGCTAATTATTAACCAGTAATCAGCCTACCATTGCCAAATTAGTAGAACAAGTTTTTCCATCACTCATTGAAACAAGCTGAGCTTACTCTCAAAGTGGATGGCTCCTCTTAAATTATGTTCTGTATAAAACTATATAGGATTCAATGGAGCGAAAGGTCTGACAGTGCTAGTGTCAGAGGTATGAATAAGAAGCTCAATTCTACAATCACACCTGTTCTGAAAGTTCAACGCGATCCAAGGAACAAATCTGTACCGATAACTTCTCCATTTTTCAATCCACTTGAACCTTACCATACTGACTTCCCGCTCTATCGACGCTCTATCTAATTACATTTCGTGTACCATATTTAACGCAGCTACCCATTAAATCGTTCCCAATCCACTGCTCCTTTTGCAATCCGCATGGCGGATGTAGTTCGTCTCATTCGTCTCCGTTGCCAATTGCAGGAAATTACTTCAAACGGTTGTCCTTGAATCAAGAGAAATGCCGAAAGTAAAAGCAGTCAAGAAAACCAGAGAACATGGTCAAAACAAAGTTTACCAACAAGGTGATTTTTTTCTTTCCTTTTAGGCTTTCATGTATATTTAAGAGTTCACCTCTAAACAACAGCTAACCTGCATAACAGGCGCTTTATTAGCCAAGCGAGGCGAACGCGACATTTTGCGCGAAGCGCGAGACGAGGGGATTAGAAAAATGAAGCGCCTGTAACCAGTCCATTGTTCTGGCTCCCCCCACGTTCACTACATGAACGTTGACCAACGTTGCATTTCCAATTCTTGGTTTCACATGACGTCACCAAAATTTAAATTAAGAAACTATCGCTTCATTTGGGTTTCTACTTTCATGTGGTATAACCACAGGGGGCCCGCACAATCTGTTTGTGTAGCCGATTGTTATTTTATAGTAAATATTCTGGATTTACCATTTGCCTCACCTATAGTGATATGTCGCTAACCATGAATATAAATCAATGATAAATAAACGTTGAATTACCTTACCTGTGATATATAGTTGATCTTTTGCCTCAAAAGCGGTTTTTTGAGCGATTTTGAAGGAGTTTGAGTTCGCCGTTTACTGTTCAATATAATAAAAGGACAAGGGTGGAATCCATGTTTTGAAAGGGCTCCAGTGCTGGAGCCATTTTCCCCCAAAATTCGCATCACTCCGCTTTCAAACTTCATTTCAAGAAGGTCGAAAGATTTACCCTAGTACCTTTTGATGGAAAATCCATCCAAACAGCCCGGAGCTAGCCGTCAAAGAAAATAAATCCGACAGTATTGGGTGGCAGGAATGCTTAGCAAGATTCATACATGTACATGCCAGCCACAAACCGTCGCGCTGATTGCCTTTTTTTGACTGGATGTCATTAACCAAATGGTTAAATAATAACTGATGTAAAGAAGACTTGCATTGGTAAGTGTTTATTGTTAAACGACATCCAATCAAAGAGAGGCAATCAACGGGATGGTTTACGCATTCCTGCAACTCGAATACTGTGGGATTTTAATTTTTTCGACAGCTAGCTCCGGGCCGTTTGGATGGATTTTCGATCGGAAGGTACGAGGAGAAACATGAATCTTTCGACCTTCTTGCAACGAAGTTTGGAAGTGGAGTGATACGATTTTTGGAGGAAAAATCGCTCCAGCACTGGAGCCCTTTCAAAACATGGATTCCACCCTTGTCCTTCTATTATACGGAACAGTCAACGGCGAACTCAAACTCCTTCAAAATTGCTCAAAAAACCGCTTTTGAGGCAAAA
>NC_133212.1:12376699-12536699 GCF_958299795.1 Porites lutea
GTTTTGTTCAATTTAATGCTAATTTTAGATTTCTTGTTTGCGTTCTTGTTTCATGTTAAATCAAGATAATTATTATTCATACCTTGAATAAGCTGTCTGTAAAAACACCTTGCCAGAAGTGATGTTTTTCTTTTAATACAGTGAAGCATGTATAAGGTGGACGCCAAATTAAGTGGACAGTAGCCAAAGTCCCCAAATTTACTTGAATTTCTATATTTTTATTTAATTTAATCTGTAAATGAAACCTTATTAAGCAGATGTGGACAGTTTAAAAGTGGATGTAATGGTTATTTCTATTGTTACAAACCTGTATTAAAGGTACACTTCCACCATCCAACCTGCCAAACACATGGGGCCAGTTATTTAAATGGCGCTGTTTCGCCAGTGTTCAACAAAACTGCATTTTAAGCCATTGTCCATTAATTTTGCCGAACATTTTTTTTTATGTAAAGGCCATTTATCGGGAACAGTTTTATGAAAGAATTTGGGGTAGACTAGAATTTGCATTTTTCGTCTTAAAATATCCCACTAAAGAATAGATTTGGAGGTCCAAAGATTTCCTAAACCACAGTCTAATTTAGCCTTCATTAAATAAGCCACCCGTAAAATTTTAAGATTTCCACTCACAAATTTGTCAATAGTAAGGAGGTACTTGACAAACGATGTAATAATTTGCATTAAAACATACACGTGCTGTAATTATTGTTAACACTGTCAAATACTCAAGGAGAATGAAATACTATATACACGTACACATTCACAAAACTTTAAAGGCTAGTGTACAGTAAAACAATGCTTTGTTGGTGAGTTTATCTTTTCAACAGTTACGAGGAAGGCACTGAGTGACAATGTCATGCGTGCTCACATTAACCTGTTGACCAGTTTACAGTACTATTATCTCATTTCATTTCATTTGTTTGTATAGAGCTTATTTTACTCATTTTATCTCTTAAATTTTGAGGTGCAATCTCCATTTAGTATTTTGTATATTTATTGGGCCACTGAAATAAAGAAATTAGTGTAAACATAATTATAATATATGTTATTAAAATTATTATTGTCACTCACTGTGGGAGTATTCCAAATGTTTTCATTGTTCATTTGAATGTTATTTGACTACTCATATAGTATTCTCTATCAAAACCTGTATAAGGTGGACACCTGTATTAAGTGGACACCAGAGCAATCCCTGAGGGTGTCTTCTGAGGTTTTGCTGTATTATTCAGATCATTAAAGATACAGTGTGATCATTATCTATTAGGTTATTGCTTGTGAAGTTGATCCTCGGATGGTCGCTGAGCTGCAGAAGAGAGTTCAAGGAACGTAAGTGAATTCCTTAAACATTATTTTACTTGATAACATCACAATACTGCTCCTGTTAAGTTCTCTTGTTTTCAGCAAACTTTATTATTGCCTTATTGTTATCTGTCTGGTCAAATACCCTTAAGTGCAACATAAGAAACTACAGTTTTCCCAGAACTTTGCAGCACGAATTGTACTTAGTCTCAAAAAAGTTTGATCACACTTCACAGGGAATAAATCCTTAAGCTGGCTACCTGTTAGTGACAAAGTTTACTTGAACAACGCTGTAATGATGTTTAATTGTACATGTATAATCAATCTTGTTCCTTATTAGTTGGCCGAGAAATTTAGCTGACCAAGTCAAATTTGCATGAGAAGTACGAGACAGAGTAGTCAGCTGAACATTTCGAGATGCCATGGAGCTGTTGGTCAGCGATCCTTCTATTACCCAGGGGCAAACCTTTGAAATGGCATGAGTGATACTGTTAAATCAACTGACCCAGTTAACATCTTTACTGTCAAACGCAGAAAGCCGTGAATGGCTGAAAAATTTCAGGAAAGTTAATTGTGTAGTGACCAATCACAATGAAGTTCAAGACATGTGAGCAAACCACAAAACCACAAACTAACTATTCTTGCTGTTTGTGGTTTAGGCTTCTCATGCCTTACTGGCTTTCTCTTCGCAACACAAAAACATTCCATGAATATTTCTGGTGTTCACGGTTTTGTGAGTTTCACAGTAAAAGGTGACTTGTAAAACCACAGGTAGCCCAAGCTGGAAATATGAGCATCGGCGAGCATCGGCATTGTTGCGTAACATTCAAAATATAAGGATTTGTATAAGAAAAAAAAACCTACATGTATCACCTCTGTAACCTACGAAAATGAAAGGATTTCAATAAAAAACAGCTTACCTTACTTAAAATGTGTGTTACGTCTCTCCTGTGTGGTCCACGGGCCGATTTATGGCCGTTTTATGGGTTTTTATGTAAACGTTTTCTCTCTATATAAAGGCTTTATATATAGAGAGAGAAAACCGTTTTTTCTTTGTTATTTTAGCATCTAACATGACTTTGTTCTGCCATAGACCTCAGGCAAGCAAACTCCATGTAATGGTTGGTGATGTACTCAAGACAGATTTGCCATATTTTGATGTGTGTGTAGCAAATCTCCCTTATCAAGTAAGGAGTGATTTATTTATAATACATCTACAGGCATAGACAAAACATACCACTTGTATCTCAGTATAAGTCTGTTTATGATGTCAACACCCTCCAGACCTACAAGAGTGTTTGTATCAAGTGCCACACTTGTCGTGTTAGTTATTAAGCAAGATAAAAGAAGCCAAGCATAACACTTTTGAAATGTTTGAGACATCTAACTCAATAAAACTGAAAACCATGTTCACGTTCAAATGATTATAAGCTTTTTCATTGAGTCGGAGGCACATGTTGAGATGTACAGTCGACTCCCAGGCAATAACTCGAACCTTCAAGGGAAATTGAACAGAGCTTTGAGGTATCAGGAATTTTAGTTATCGGGAACTTAAAGCAAATGGCAGGACATAAGGAAAAAAAAAACAGTTTTAACTGTACGGTGAACATATTAATCACATTGAATATAATTGTAGAAATGTCAAGTGAAAATGGAGTGATGCATCTAGATTATAAATCAGAACGACAAAACAGAGCCTAAATAGCCTAAATAGTGCATGCATTTTACTGTTAGCGCGGGGTTGGAGTTGGCAAGACTGCGACTCATCGGTAGTCAACTGTGGTCGATAGCTGAAATGTAATAAGCTTAAGCTATTTATACAACAGTTAAATTTTATTGTGCTGTAAGAAAAAAACTGAGCAAGAACGTTGTTTGTTTATTGCTTGTGTGAGTACGAACTTTTCCATGGCATTCAAAAACTTGTCAACCCCCAAAAGGCAAAAACAAATGAGATTCTGAACCTAGAGCTAGAAAAAGTAGTGAGAAATGGGTATAAAGTAGTGAGATGTCCCAAATTTCCAAGTGGAAGGACTTCCAGCGGGGATTATGGGTTAAAGCTGGAGCTGTAAACATCACAATCAATTTTACGATGTAGGTTTTGTAATTTCTACGTTTTGCTGGCGGCCATCTTGAAACATGAGAAACAGTAAGTCTGCGCATTTGGTGGCAGCGGCAAGTCGCGGTAGGCTAAAAGAATGTAATCAAACGTGACTGCGAAAGGTTTTCCTTGGATTGAGTTGGCTATCTATCGATACCTAACTTGGACACGAACCCTACAGCGCCAAAATTTTTTTCTGAGTTGGAATTTTCGAGAAAGTGTGAGAAATCAGTTGCCAACTCATGAGAACGTGAGATACGTCGTGAGACTTAGCAAGTCTGCATCACTGATAATTCAGGCTTTCACTTTCTTACCTTTATGATTTTCCTGAAAAGTGGGCAGCTCGAAACTTGAAGTAGCCAGTTCTTTAGTTAATTGTCGGCACTTAATAATTGTATTTTAGTATAAAACCTGCAGCCAAGGGTTTCTCGCAAACACTTAGTGTCTTGGTGTTAAGAAAAATGATTTCCTTTATTCAAAATACCACTAATTTTGTTGTTATCATGTTCTTGTGTTCACAGATTTCATCCCCATTTGTTTTCAAGCTTCTTCTTCATAGACCTTTCTTCAGGTAATGGCTGTTTATTGGTTTGTACCGTTTTACCAGGCCCTTGCTAACAGATTACAGTAATGAGGCACTATTGATGACTGTTTCATTGAATCCTTGAATGGATCGACTCAAGTTTCCTCATAGGCCCCAATTGGTCATGGTGGTCTGTCTTTCTTAGTTGATTCTTAGGCAGAGGTATTCACGCTTTAGTTGTCACGATACTAAGGTCTTAAAATTGTGTTCTCAAACTCAGTAATAAAAAAATATATTATTCATGAATTGTCACCCAACCAGAACGCCTCTTTCTGGTCAGGTGGATGAGTTTAGAAACCCAATGAAAAACGAGTTGAAGACCATACCTGTTTAGAAACGATTTCAAACCCATGTGTGAATTGTTTCTTAATCTGCATATTCATACAGCAAGAGCAACGTATGAAGATGAAAAACTTAATTTAATCATAGAGTTGCAATACACTTTAGAGGAAGCTTATTTACTGCTACCTTTGAGTGTAACCTTATCAACGCATCAAAATGAATAATGACAAATGCCATATAAAGCAACACCACTGCGTCTTTTGCCCAAAGCATCGAGAGGATTAAAATCCTACTTCTCATTCTTTCTCACGATGAAACGGCGTATTCCGCACACAATATGGTGTAACGTTTTGGCTGGATATCTTTCCTTTGATGGTTTGGCAACTTCTTAAATAAATGAAGGCTTAAAGCATCTTTTTTAACTAACGAAACTTCCAAGGACTCAGCTTTGTGCAGATCATAATGTTTGAAGAGACCACCCGGTTTCAACGTTGCAACTTTACGAAATCGAGCTCTTCGCCAATCATCAAAAATCCCAGCCGCCCTTTTTGTTTTATATCGGGTAGACATACGTATAACGCTGGCCACACACGTTTCTTCTTCTTCGCAAGTCTTAGGACATCCAAATCTGCACTCTACCATGTGTATTGTGAAGCAAAGTGTCTGCTCAGAAGTCACAAACAGCATTGAATGCAAATGAAATAATGTAATCACACACCAGTGGGTACCAAGTAGGTTACAGGTTCACAACTCAAATAAAATGTGTTTGAATTAAGAAAAAGTATTAAAATGATAATTTCTACTAATTTTCTTCGTTGGAGAAGTAATTTCCAGGAACTCGAAAACAATAATGAAATCACTCGGCCTGCGGCGTCGTGGTTTCAAATGTTTTATGGCGTTTGGTAACCTGATGTAACCATCCCACTCGTTTTTGAAATAGTACTCAAATCTCAGCTTTTGCTCATGACATTCACAAACAGCAATTATAACATCACTATAGTAGAATATTTTCCTAACCAAATTAAATAAGGTGAGTTGCTTCATATCTCCTTGTGCACGCTGATGACATCAACCAAAAAAAAATGTTGCTTGTGTTTGTGAGCCCTTAAGCAATCCTCCTATTAATTGTGTTTGTAACTCTGATCAATACACACTGAACTGTCTACCATGTTATCTATAACATAACCTAAAGAGAAAAACTTGAATTTGCTAAGGCCTGCTAACAGAATAGGGAAATGAGATGAGTGTTGTCGTTCTGCAAATCATTCTCCACTTTTCTGCCTTGATGTTTTCTTGAAACTTATCCATTTCAGCTTTCTGCCGGTGTGCTTTTTCCTTTGTTCCTTCAGCCACTTTCTCTGAACCCTCGTGCGAATTACACGATGGGTCTGGATGCTTAAAGATTAGACTTGCCCCCAGGTCCTCTGCGAATTTATGTGCTTCAGCAATTAGCAATGAAGGTCATTTCTCGGCCACTTTCTCTTCAACCTTTTAGCGGCCATCATGGAGGGGTCTAGGTTCTGATACAGTTTTACTTAATTTTTGTGAGTTTCAATTCCTGCTCAACTGATCGCAACCCCTGCCCTCCCTTGTCCATGGTTCGTACAATCTTGAAAAGGTCTTGAATTTTAGTAGTCGTCTTGAAAATCCTTGAATTCGGTTAAAGTCCTTGAAAAGTAATTAATTTCTTTAATAAATATTAGGTATTAAAAAGTCCTCGAAATTCACTACCTTGTCTACGCCCGACACAATTTTGTGTAAAATTAGATTTTTTTGCCGCTGAAAAGTTGGCTCATCCTTGGTGTAAGAAGCTGTAAAACTCACTGATAACGTAAAAACATTTTTGTGCATAAACAATATTTTATTTCTGCTCCGTTATTTCGAATGCTATTTCTGTACCTCAGATGCAATTGCCAGTCATTTTGCAAAGTGTTGTTGCGTAAAGTATAAAATAACGTGATCAACCATAGCAGAAGAAGTTAAAATCGTAAATGACTCCATGACGTGTTTTAGCCATGCATGAGGTGTTCAAAAGGGGGTTAAAGAATGCCGATTTATTAAATAAATCTTAGTCGTTGAAAACTATTATTTGTCCTTGAAAAAATCCTTGAGAAGTAGTTGAAATTTGTATGTCTGAAGTTGTACAAACCATGCTGGTCTCTTGACAGGTGCAATTCAACCGTCGAGCTGAGTGGGTGTTTGCCTCCACTCTCAAGAATGATCTTTTTCACCTCTCTGTACATTGATCTAAGCTCAGTGATGGGCCAGTGCTGGGTCAACATCAAGTAGGTAAATAAAGCACGGGAAGAGCAAACTGGTTAGGAGTTTTAACACGGTTGACACCGGAAATAGGACAACTGCAAACTACCGACATCCCTTGTAGATAAGCCTTTGCCGCAAGCTCAGGAGTCTGCTTTTCATCCTGCAACACAGTCTTTCACATACTCCTTGAAACTTGTAGGTAGAAATCGCCTTCAAACTTGTCAACAACTGCCATTTGATCCTGCCTGAGATCTGTTGTGTGATGCACTAGTGATTCTCTCCTGACATTTATGACGTTGCACCTCTCGGGGTTCCAGTTTGGAGTAGGGAAAATGAATGAAAATCGTCAGTCAGCGACTGCTTAAGCTCTGTGCTTTCCACAACCTTTGCATCACTAACTCCTACTTCGAGACAAAACCTCAGCACAAAGTCTCTTGGAGACACTGGCATTCAAGGCACTGGCACCAACTGGATCTGATTCTGGTTTGGCCACTGCGGGACAGAAATGGGAGAAACATTACTCCCACCTCTACTCCAGAGAGGACATCGTGTTGCCCACAGCACTTTATGCCAACGAATGCCTACCATTCATGAAAGAGCTAGATGCAGAACCGACCGTGGAGGAGCTCAGCAAGGCCATATACAGCTTAGCCTCTGGCAAGAAATCAGGCAGTGATGGCATCCCCCCAGACCTCATCAAGCACTGCAGGACCACCCTACTGCAGCCTTTACATGAAATTCTCTGTCAGTGCTGGAAAGAGGGAGCAGTACCACAGGACATGACGGATGCCAAGGTCGTCACTTTATACAAAAACAAGGGTGAAGGAATTGACTGCAACAACTACATAGGCATTTCCCTTCTCAGCGTCATTGGTAAAACCTTTGCTTGAGTCCTTCTGATCCGCTTGCAGAAGGTGGCTGAGCGCATCTTCCCCGAATCACAGTGTGGCTTCCGAGCCAAAGGTTCTATAGTAGACATGGTCTTTTCTCTCAATCAACTCCAAGAGAAGTGCAGAGAGCAGCAGATGCCACTATATGTTGCCTTCATTGACCTTACCATGGCCTTTGACCTTGTCAGTAGAGACGGCATCTTCAAAGCACTCCGAAAGATTAGGTCCCCCTAAAACTACACAGCTTGATCGAATCCTTCCTGTCCAACATGAAGGGAACAGTGCAGTTCAACGGAGGTTCATCTGAGCCTTTTGAAATATGCAGCGATATAAAACAAGGCTGCCTACTCTCCTCTGACCGTGGAACTTGGAGAAACACTCTCCACAAACAGCTAAAGCTGGGCGAGATCGTAGAAAGTATCCCACCACCAGACCTGAAACCACACACAGAAACGACCTCTTCGACAGACTGTCTCTCAGATTCGCCTGTTTAATCACAGGCGACACTGCTCAAGCCGAGCTGACAGCCTGGACGGATCTACCTATGGTCGAACCTGACCTATGGGGGCCTATTAATGTAACCATGTCCTGCATTGCAGAGTTAGTAGATCTTAAAACTGTGATCAGCTTGGCTGCAGATGAAGCATACAGTTCTGTACACGTTAAGATCGTCCATAAACAGCAGGTGGGTTATATTGGTGCTTATTGGTCTGAATAACCTATACCCTGAGTTGCAGAAAGAGACCTGGCAACTGGATTTTAGTACAGCGCAGAGACGAGGACAGTAGGCGTCACCTTGAGGAAGACCCCTATTGAATCTAATAGTATGGGAGACCCCATTTCTACCATAGTGACAGCCATTAACTTGGTGTTCTAACTGGGGACTACTTGTCTTATCACTCTACAATACCAGTAGGGGAAGCGGTGGAATTCCATAATATTAGCCATGGAATCATAAGCTTTCTTCACACCCACCCTGGCCGTACTCACGTTTGGCTTTCCTCTCTGACAGTTCATGGTGACCATTCTGTCAATCATTAGATTATCTGCATCCTTCTTTGGCGCCTCTTTGACCACGCTCCATCAAGTAAAACTCACCAAGATGATTGTCCATGGGGTTCCAGGAGACAAGTTGTACAGATAAAGCACTTATGGGTGTTATTTAGACATGTTATCGTCACTGGTTCTCATTCAAGAACTCTCCTGGTTTAGGGATGAGCCTGGTTTTACCCTCTGCGAACCAAGTGAGATTATCCATGTTTCTCTCAGAGATGGACAAGAAAGCTTGTGTTACACCCCAATGGAGTACATGTGCAAGCTTCCACCAGTAGGTTACTATCGTGTTGGGTTCAGAAGCCATTTCGCATTCTTGTTACCAGTCCCACTCTTCTCCCACAGATCCGCCCAGAAGCTGCACACCTGTTCAATAGCCTCAAACATACTACTGTCATTGCTTTCTGTACTAGCACTATTAGGTGTTTGGTACTTGGGGTACTTCTCTTCCCCAATGTACAATGCACTAAACTGCATAAGCCTGTCTTGTGTCTTTTTTATTTTGTCTTTTTTATCAACAGAATGAAAGTTGCAACTTACCAACCATAAATACCCAAAGGGCTTTCTTTTGGGGAAACTGAATTTTGGTGCATTAACTTCCCGGTGGTCCCGTTTATGTTTTAAAGAGCTTTTTCAGATGGCCATGTTTTTGTTCTGGGATCAATTTTGCATCTCGTATTCTCACCTGGCTGAGAGTTAATCAAATTTTATTTAGGCTCATGGGATCGCAATTCTAGTTTAATTTACTATGCAAATCCATTATTATTATTATTATTATTATTATTATTATTATTATTATTGTTATTATTATTATTATTATTACCGTTCTTGTTATAATATTATGTCCAGCTGTTTATGTCTTTAGTTAAGATGCTGCTCTATTACAGCTGTATGTACTGATTAGCAGCTTCTCTTCTTTCCAAGTTTATTTATTTATTTATTTATTACAATCTATGGATTAAAAAACCAAAGGATGAACTGTAAAGGAGTCCTAGACCCCATATAAAAACAGATCACCTAAAAATATATAGAAACACAATAAAATAATAGTTTCAGAAAATACAGAAATCTAAAAGCTACGTAAAAATAACTGAAAAATTTCCTAACTCTAGACTTAAAAATATTTACATTAAAGTTGGTTCATTCAGCTCTGTGAGACTGACATAATGAAGTAACATTACTTTTTTTGGAAATGACTTTCATTCTTAAATGTGCAGGTGTGCAGTTCTTATGTTCCAGAGAGAATTTGCTCAGCGATTAATTGCTCAGCCTGGAGATAAACTATATTGTCGCCTGTCAATCAATACTCAGCTGCTCGCCAGGATCGACCACCTCATGAAGGTACCTTCTATTAAATCAGTGCAAGAGAGGGTAAAGGACTCGATAGTTCATACCACATATTAGCCCTATAATCCATTTTAATACCTCGTATGTTATGTTAGATCTAGATAAGAATTTTGATTCCTGGGAGGATTAGAGGGTAGCCAATCAGAAGTCATGGATTTATCGATGTTGACAGCTGAACAGATTTATCCTCTCTAGATCACAGATTAATTAATAAGTACCAGTAATGTTTTGTTTGTGTATGTGCATAAATCTGGACGTCTCTCCATGCAGTTATATACTAAAAACATTCTTCTAGCATCATGCAAAAAAAAAAAAAACAGTAGCATACATGTAATTATATCAACTTTTTAGTAACATATGATTGAAACTTGACAGGTTGGCAAAAATAACTTCCGTCCTCCCCCAAAAGTTGAATCCAGTGTGGTCAGAATAGAACCCAAAAATCCACCACCACCTGTTAATTTTAAGGTAAGTTTTCAAATTCCTACAAATTTTGTGATCAGTAGAGAATTAGTAGCGTTATCATTCAGTAAGTTCTCTTTTCATAGCCAAATACAGTCTGTCTTGTAGACATTTTTTTAAGAAATCGTACGTGTGTATTTGCTATTAAATGAAAGAAAATAAAGCTTGATGTAATTGTTATATTTTGGGAAAAATATAAAAAGCCCTAGGCCGGGGTTGAAAATACTCTATGCAATGCTTAAAAAATGTGCCTACATCTACTTCACTTTTCCGATTACATTTGTGATTTCTGCCCCGCTAATGTCAGTGTTCAACTCATGTTTAATTGTTCTGGAGCCTCTTACACGTAAAACTGCTGAACTGCTGGTTCAGTGAGAAATCGTTCGGCTTATCTGCCATTCCCTCCATATGGTGAGACAGGGCTGAAGGAGCCATGCTCGACTTCAATAATTCGCTGGTTGTAGTGTCGCTTCATTGCTCGAGAAGGCCTTGTCAATAAAGCTTGATTGCATTGTGTAAGTTGCTCTGATCATCTAGCTCAGACCACAAGCAGGTATTCCTGTGTTCAACTGGTTTTTTATTCTGCTTCGTTCAACTGGGTTTCCTTTTGACAGATTTTTTTAAACCTTGTCTTGTTTTGTAAGTAGTTGATAAAATGTGCTCAAGTCTCTTTGTATTCCTCTGCTGGTCCATCCCATTTTAAGACTGGGTCATTTCCCAAACAATAGGTGTAATTTGTTAACTCCAGTATCTTTGAAATTCTCTGGGAAAAATAGAAAGGGACAAAATGAAACTCAAAATCGTGGTCCCAGAATATGAAAAAAGTGTGATCTTCGTGTATGGCAACATCACTCAAAGTCTATCAAGATTTTTAAAGAGCAACTATCATCACATGACAAATCATAAAAGGAACATACAGGATAAATATGATGGTTTGATCTTGTCTTCAATCTACGTGTTGTAATGACAGCAGGATTTTTCTCGAAAAGATGTGCCTACCTTACTTCTATAAATTGATTTTACACATTTCCATCCTATAATACAAATCCGATCGGTTAGTACCATTACAATATGACAATAACAAGAATATTTTTTACCAATTTTCTTTACGTTTGCAGGGTGCAAAGAAAGTCAATTGAACACTGAACAAGAAAGACATTTTCATAAACAAACGGTTTGTTTATAAAAATGTCTTTCTTGTACAGGGTTTTTTAGGAGATGATAATAATATACTTTCAGTCTTAACTAGAGTCTTTTTGGGAGAAATACCAACTAGCGCGGAATTTCTTTCTTTACTGTACATGCAGACCACCTAAGGACTGAATTTTGTTTGAATTGTTACTTGGTATTTATTCTTTTAGCTTAACACTTCTAACTTTTGTTATTTAAATGATAATAATAACGATGATAATAATAACAAACTGTTGCAGAAAAGGAACAGGCAGCAATTTTGTGGAATATATCAATTCACACCGATAGAGAAACTAGTGGCTAATAAACCAGATATCATAGTCACTGATCAAGTAAACAAGAAACGGACCGACATACATCCGTTAAGGCAGTCGAGAAACTGTCTAAGTGAAAAGACCTAGAGATTGAAGTAGCCAGAATGTGGAAAATAAAAATAGAGATGATACCAGTTGTTGTTTTTTGAGCTTAGGGTCATTCAAAAACGGTTGGAAAAGTACGTTACAAAATTCCAGGCACAGCAAGCATCAACGAGCAAAAAATTACTCTTATGGGAACAGCTCATATCCTTTGAAGGGTTCTGTCAATTAAGTGAACTCTTTGGTTCCCAAGGTCCGTGGTTTGGACCCGGTGCTTCAGGGATTTTAATCCCTTGCTTGGCCACAATTACAAATGACTATTATGATTATTAAGTAATAATAGTAATAATAATAATTAAATAATAATAACAATAATAATAATAATCAGTCTGTTTACCTTTGACAGGAATGGGATGGTCTTGTGAGAATTGCTTTTGTACGGAAGAACAAAACCCTAAATGCTTGTTTTAGGTGAGTTGGCTCTTGTTTGCTAGCTGCAGCTCTAAGGAAATCATTATTACTTGGGCGGAGCGCCAAGTAGAGGATTCACCACGTTCAGGAATGTCCTAAACTTGCTTCTTTTCGACAAGATTGGGCACGCAAAGTCCGTGAGTTTTCGGTTTGAGTCGGCTATTTGACGAAGTGATGTCGGGATTAGTTCGTGATACCTCGAGATCATTTTGAGTTCTTTTATTTTTTTTTTAATTTTTCGAGGAAGAAATAATTGTTATTTTTGGCTTGCCCGGAGTTTGAACCGACTTACCTGCGACCCGTCAGATCAGATGAGACTCTAAGGGTGCGTTCCTTTGAGATGATCCCGATCAGGATCAGTGATCCGAGATCACTCGGATCATGGTAGATCAAATGAACCGATGAATCCACTCTGGACAAGGATTCATCGGTTCATTTGATCTACGATGATCCAAGTGATCTCGGATCGCTGATCCTGATCCGGATCATCCCAAAGGAACCCACCCTAAATTGAGGGATTAGCCGATTGTGTCACTGCGACCCAAGGTAGTTTGTAATGTGAAAATTTGCTATAATATCGTGCACTAGTGGTCCTCGTGCGGGAAATGGAAGAAAAGGGACAAAAATAATCGCTTGGTTGAATTAAAAATGATTGAAACGATAAATATTTTAAAAGGAGTAAGTGGCGAAAATTACCTGGTTTGCCGCTATCTTGACTTTTTGATTTTATTAATTCAACGATGGCCACAATGGCTACAAGCGTTACTTCGCTTTCTTCGCAGCAAAAAAAGGCAAAGATCAATCATTTGTGGTCTTCTGAAATTATCGAGGAAGGGCTTTGAAGATTTATTTTTGTTTGCATGCTGCGTGGAACGAATTTTTCGTCGTGTCGCATCCGTAGGCCAAAAATGAATTGGGCAACCTTCCAAGTTATGACGCAACTTTAACCGCTGACTTAGGATATTGTAGTCTCGTTTTCCCATTTAGTTCAACGTGACGCGTTTGGATATCTTGGCGAGGATGGACAGTCTTTTGAGTTTTTTATCTTTTCTTCTCATTTTACCAGGCACATCTTTCTCCAAATATTGAGTTGTTTTGAAAGGTTTTGATAGGATTGGAAAGGTGATCGTTAGAATATCAATGTGTTTGTATCTTGCACGGAGCAGCCGTCAGTCTTTGAGAACATTTATCGTTTACATCACAGCTTTTTCAATGGAAAGGGCCAGAATAATTTGTGTGTTTCGTTTTCGTTAATATCATTTATTTATTTTAATTTTGACCCCAACATCAAACAAAACATTAGCCAATTTCATGATCAACGTAATTACCGCCTTACCCATGCCTTATACATCTTTAATCAGTACATCAGACTGATATACTCTTTCTTTTTGAAGCCTAGTGTAAAAAACGAGTAGAGAACTCTTTTTTCACCGTTTTTATTGTTATTCACCACCAGTAACCTCATATTGTCTTAGAGGACTCCTATTTTTGTAAGAGTTATTGACATCTCGTAAGTGTGGGTCATGAAAGTGGACAGGACTGTGTGACAGTGTTTAACATTATACAAAATTATGGCGATAAGCATTTTCAGCATTTTAATTCAACACAGAGATACTTTTTAGTTTGGAAGGTTTTTAAGCTAGAAACGGAACGATTTCTTTCGATATCTGGAGATAATCTCGCAAGTGATTAGAATTGACGGGTCTGGCTGCAGATAAGAGTATGAGCAATTTTGTCCGCTCTTGCTCTGATGTCGAGAGCCAAGAGATATCAGCACTTCACAAATGCTTTTGGGGGAATGGGTACGCTTTGACAATTGACTGAGCCATCATTATGACGATGCAACTATCTCTCAGAAGAATGAAAACCGTCACAGCCTGCTAGCAAGCTCTCCATTTAAGGGATATCGAGAGAAATCACTTGCGAGTGGTACACGAAAGGAGATGCGGAAGCAAGGTGCGGGGAAAGAATGTGAGAGCTCTTAGTTCCCTCCGCCCCTCACGTCTTCGCCGCTCAATCGCGCGTTCGCTTGCCACTGGGAATGGAGAGGTTGCTCTCAGTCCATAACATTTCTTGGTAGTCGTGCGCGTTCGCTATTCGGTGAGCCAGTTTACGTTCGGAATTGCGAGGAAAAATTCAAGCAAATCACCATACTTAGTAACGTCCACTTTAGCTTCCCGTCTTCTTGTTCACCCATTTTTGCGGCACTTACACGTGCTTGACACAAAAAGTCCTCACGTAAGCGTGATACAATGACGCCCAAGTGTACGCTCCGATAGTGTCTTGTTTTGGTTTAGTTTTCAACTATAATAGTAAATAGCAAAAATTGTACGAGAACCAAATCCTGAATTAATGAAAAAAATTCATGTTGTCATTGGTGATTGTTTTGTTGTTGTTGTTGCTGCTGCTGAAAGTTTATTTGTAGATTTGTACATACAATAATTGACATGGATACATAAATCTGTAGCTCTAATCTTGACAAGGGACGTACAGTACAGGATTTGGATAAATGATAAGCAGTTTTGATGAGATTGAGCGCCTCAGGCTTAAAGAGAGGAGTGTTTCGAAGTACAAGCAAAGCAACGGTGATTCTTTTAAACATCGACTGGTATAAAATAATACATGTACCTGATAACCTGGATCATTTCTAAGGCATTACGGTCTGTAGAAAACAAACAAACCTTTGCTGCTGCTGTTAATTCAAGCATGTCATATTGTATGAATAATATTGTCCAGTAAATGGTGCGCTCATTTTAATCACTATTAGCATGTAATCACATTATTTGTTCTTTCGTTAACAGTTCAAGAGCTGTTACAGAAATGTTGGAGAAAAACTACAAGATTCACTGCTCGTTGAACGATATAGTAAGCAATTTCTAAGAGTAAACTTGATTGTTCGATTTTTTTTTTTTCATTGTACTTAAAAGGTTTTTCTTGCACATTAATGCATTTGCTCTAGCAGAGGAAAAATTACCACTGTTTTATTTTAGAAGAGGGCTGGTGGGCCTATAGTAAGAGAGACTTATGGCACCGGAAATCCAAAATGTTTTTCAAAAAATGTTTATCTTTCAAACTGGTTATAAGGAGGCATTAGAGCGCTGGACGAGCAATTCACTAAACAAGCATTCCCCTATGATCGCTAGCTCGATTTGTTCACGGCAGTCCAGAGTTCAACTCCTAGACCACGCTTGTCAATAGCCAACTGGTTTGTCTTCAACCAACTAGGATTCTTAACCACGTTGATTGTTGCCTTTAAATTATTTGTTTCAGTCCTTTTCTCTGCCTCATTAATGGCCAGAGGGTAAATAAAGGAATTGTTATCGTTCTTATTATATCCTTTTCAAATCGTAACTTACGAAATTCCTTCACAGAAATCACTTCCAAATTATAGATATAAGCTTCCAAACGATGAGAACGTAAGTTTCTTTCAAAGTGGCGAATCGTATGTCGTAAACGTGTTTAAAAAACTTGCAAATTAACTTCGTATTAAAGAAAAAAAAATTCATTCTATCCTTTTAGATGGTTGATGCGGATTTTGATATCAAAGAAAAAGTCCAAAAGCTGTTAACAGAAGGAGGTTATGACAAAATGCGCGCCCGTACGATGGACATGGACGATTTCCTTGGGTGAGTACAATGACGAGACCTTTAAGACATAAACAACAAACTAGATATAATCTATTTATGACCAAAACGTACAAGAAAGAAAGTCGTATGATATGACAGAAGAATTCCCTCAACTCACATCAAACTGAATGCGACTTTTGTACCACCTACTGCGAAGTCACTGTCCTCTCCAGGGTAAGGCCAAAAAATATATTGAATAGCACTGGCTTTTTTCCCATGTATTTACTTTCATGGGCATTTTCGGTCATCTCAAGATTGGAGGTATGTAACTCACTCCCCTTCGCCATACTTCCTTCCCTCCGCAATCCACACAATTATCATTCTTTCTTTTCTCTTATTTTTTGTCGTTTATGCAAATTTACATTATTTTCATCATTCTTTACCTGCCAATTCTTCTCTTTCCTCCCCTCCCCCTCTCTTTCCTTTCTTAAGTCCACTCCCCTCCTTTTTTTCCTCCCCACTTCCCGCCCGTTTCTCCTCTTATTTCTTCTTTTCCTCGGGTAGAATGATTCTAGAAACCGTTGTTCTTATATG
This sequence comes from Porites lutea, assembly GCF_958299795.1. Lineage (NCBI taxonomy): Eukaryota > Metazoa > Cnidaria > Anthozoa > Scleractinia > Poritidae > Porites > Porites lutea. Next base: position 12,393,151 of record NC_133212.1, read on the forward strand.
TTGTTTTTTAATGTTTTATAATTTAAGTAAATGACGCTTCATTTTGATTTTCAGGCTTTTACACCTCTTCAATTCCAACGGGATTCACTTTACGTGATACCATCTTATGATTGCCATTTGCTGTGGTTATGTACGACAACGCTGCGTGTATCAGTTACCATAGCCGTGAAATTGCTTTCAGTCAGGCTAAAGTGAACAGTGTACCTTATACATACAAATAAATGGCTTTATTTGTCTTTCCAGTGCTCCGTAAACCTGTTATTTTTATTCTTCTTAAAATTATATGTAATACTCAGTCAGTGAGTATCGTACTTTGTTAAAGGATTATGGATAAGCACTTGAACTAGAACACAGTAGAACACTCTTTACTGCTGTATTTATCCATATTTGGGAGAAGTGCTTGGTGATAGCATTTTATTAAGATTAACGACTGGAGGTCGGAACAGTATTTGATTTGTCTACCATCAAAGCAGGCCTTAGTGTGGCCGTCGTAGTTGTTTGTCTGTGTGCGGTACTTTATCTCCTACATCTGTATTGGTTTGTCCTAAATGTAATAAATAAATGTGCTCTTTTCCTTCTCTCCGCCCTCCTCGGGAAATAAAGAACCAAATTTAACCTTTTCCGTTGAAGTAGTAATTCAGTTAAAACTAAAATTAAGGTATCAGCCACCCTTAAAATTGCAATTTTTCCATATTTGAGGTTTCAACGTTTTGAAATAGGTATGCTTGAGAGCTTTCTTTAAAAAAAAAAATCGGAAGAAAATATTATTTCGCTCGAAAGATATCGGGGGTAAAAGATTTTTTCTCGTTAATTATCTTTATTGATCGTTGACAAGATCTGTCATACCCGTGTCATATATCAATTAACTTGCCTGTGAACTAGTAACGTAATACTGAGTTCGTGCTTCGACACAACACGTGCAAATTGTCCTCGGGTTGTTAGTATTATTTTCCGTGGATATTTAGCGTTTGCTTCGGTAAAAATGCTGCCAAAAAAAAAAAAAGAAAAGGTCGTGTCCGTTTTCGTCATCGAAGCCGAGAGCGAAAAAGAAATCGAAGAGCGAGTTTGACAAAGAATGGGCCGCAAAATTGGCAGAGAGCGATAAGGGCTCATTTTATCAGCAAGAGAAGTAGCTCGAGGAGTTGGATATTCAGAAAAGCAAAAATGCTGCAGTTACTGAGAGTGCAAGCTGCTCCAAAATCCAGCTTGAAGAACCAGATGAAGAAAGCCAATTAAGCTCATCGACCCCATCTGCTGATGGAACGTGGAAAACAATAAGCGGTCGAGCTATCGTATCGAGCGAAAAGCTGCTTGAAAAACTGGACGAGTCTGTATCTTGTCGATGTTGCCAGGGAAGAGTCCAAGTCATCGAAAATGTAGCGACTAAGCATGGACTTGGTTCTACCTGGAGAATCCAGTGCGACAATGAAAGCTGTCTGTCGCACAAGACAAATTCTGTTTTTAATTCTTCCGAGAAGAGCAGAGCGTTTGAAATAAACCGGGCCTCAGTTCTTGGCCTTCGAGCAATCGGTGGTGGACATTCGGCGGCTTCAAAGTTTTTTAGTTTCCTTGGCCTGGCGCCGATCAACAAAAACGCCTGGGCGGATCATACAAAAAATTAAACCGTGCTTCTCGTGGTGTAAAAGAGTGGAAGTTTTCCAACGGAGAATTAAACTGTTCACTTGCTTGCCGCGAAAGTTTGTTCCTGTTACATGTTACCTGTCAAAGTCCTATTGTTAGAGAAAATTGATCCCTCTCTGATATCAATCAGAATAAACATTTAGGTGTTATAATCTCATTCCAGGTAGGATGCCGCCAAAAATGTATTTTCTATTTTATCTCCGAACGCAAATTTTGCCGATCGACTCGTACGTTTTGAACTCCAACTCGGCGGCCTTTCAATCAATTTGGCTAAAATTTGGCCAGGGTGATGCTATATATCTCTTCTACAAAACCGTGTCTGCGAATTTTAATACTCCTTTTCATTTTAAAGCTAGAGCTTTTTTTCCACAGGGAGTGTTGACTAATTGCCTTCCCCAACTTCATTTGCTAATAAAAGAAAAACAAACGCACTTGTCAAAAATCTGAGACACGGTTTGTTAGTGGAACGTGTTAAGAAGCGAATGCGGTGTTAATTGTTTTCTTCCGTTTATTTCCGGCGGGAGTGGAACATGATTTATAGAGACGTGTTCTTTTACACAAAGCGTTCCAATTTCGAAACACATTTAAGTAAATCGTTTTTGTTAGTTCAAATCCATAATCTGGAATTATTAAGGTTTTAAAAAATATATGGTTTATAGGGGTTTTTATAAAAACAACTAACGCTACAGCGATCCGCGCGCGGACGGTCCTGAAGGGTGGCTGATACCTTAAGCCACAGCCGACCCAAGAGCCAGCTACGCTTGTGTATACATGTCCAACGACGTGCAATGACCGTGGTTTTTTTACAACTAAATATATGGTCAAATTACCTATATCAATTGAGATCAAATTAAATTAATTTACTGAAACAAGGGGAATTTAAAGTTGGGGTATTTTTTAGTAATAAAATGCAAGCTACGTCAGAAATTGTTAACATTCGGGGAGTTTTCAAGCGTCGTATTAGGGAGCGATCAGTGATTCTGAAACGTTAAGTGTAAAATCTCTCCACGTATAATGATTTAAACAAAGAATAAAGTAAGGTTTACATGTGAAACGACAGGATGATAGGCGAGGGTGCTGTGTAAAACCGAGGTTGCTGTTGAATGTTCCCTGTAAAGTAAATACTCAGTGTTTAACCGCAGTTTACATGTACATGTATCCATGTATATATATATTTCAATACCCGTACTAGACCAATTTCGTTTTTCCCTCTTCTTCCATTAGTAATGACCGGTCCCTTATGCTGTACCCTGTGCAAAGAAAGATATAATCTCGTGCTCAAACTCCTTGTTCCTCTGTACCGAAGGAGAGGGCGTCTTTAATCATCCTTCCGTTACATCTAAACATTTTTCTTTGGTCCCTTTGAAATTTTTGCGAGATATAGACTTACACTTCGTTTCCATCCCTCCCCCCCTCCCCCCCTCCCCCCCCCCCCATCCCACCGCAAGTTTTCCTTTGCACGGGAAACGTGCAAAAGGAAAAGTTACACCCAGCTGGAGATGAATTGTCTGTATCTCCGAGGTCACTTTAATTGAGAATCTGTTGATTAGACAAGAAAAAAGTGTCTGCTGTCCACATTAACGGATGTTTGTAGTAAGGTGGTGTAACTTAGAGAAAATAATAAGGGCTCTCCCCTGAGTGTCCAAAAAAAAGGCCATATCAATTAAGTATAAGCTGGTGTCTGTTAAGTGTCTCTGCATTGCCGGGTATACAGTCGCTTACCATTAAATCATTGGCTCCTTCTATAGCACAGGTAGCCCAAGCTCGAAATATGAGCATTGGCGAACATCGGCATTGTTGCGTAACATTGATTTCGAAATATAAGGATTTGTATGAGAAAAAAACCTATCGCTTCCGTAACCTACGAAAATGAAAGGATTTCAATAAAAGACAGCTTACCTTACATAAAATGTGTGTTACGTCTCTCCTGGGTGTTCCATGGGGCGATTGATGGCCTTTTTATGGCCTTTTTATGGGTTGTATAGTAAGCGGTTTTCTCTCTACTAGTTGGGGACTCCAGGGAAGCGGCCCGACAGATCCATGGGAAAACGGCCGTAAATTCGCTCCAACGGCTCCAGTCGCCTCCAAATTCCGTCTAGGAAACAGGCGATAGTTCTGCTTTCCATTCGTGATCTTGCTTCAAGATACCTTTGCAGGACTTGCACCGAGAGCGAATGAAAGGTCGTCAATCGCTGCAACCTTTCCCGTCTGGAGCCATCGACAGAACCTTGGTTTGAACTCCTCGTTACTGTTGAAAGATAGCGACACGGCCCGAGACTCAAATTACTCACACTCGGGGTGGGATACAGTCTCTTGCTCCCGTTGACATCAATACCCGAGAAAGAAAACAACGGGAGCAAGAGACTGTCTCCCATCCCGAGTGTGAGTAATTTGAGTCACGGGCCATGTCGCTACCTTTCAATGGTAAAAGCGGAGTTCAAACAAGGTTCTGTCGATGGGGAGGGACGAAATACGAACTCCCCTAAAATCGCCTGCGTGGGAGGCTATGTCAATGTTAGCCTGCGAACAGCAGACGCATTTCCGGTCGTCGCTTCTCCCCCTGCGAAGGAAGAAGGGAGTGAAGCGACGACCGGAAATGCGTCTGCTGTTCGCAGGCTATGTTAATGTTGGCCGATGCTAAAATTTCGAGCTTGGCCTCCCACTCAGAAGTTTCCCCTGTGGGGAGGGATGAAAAATAAACCGAAACAAACAATAGCAACATTGACAAGACCGTTTGAGATACTTAGATACAAAAAGACACAAAAAGAGAAAGAAAACCTTAAGTATGTGATACAGTACTACCGTAATTAAGAACCAAGCTCAAGTTTTACGAACCTATTATTTTATTAGCTTGACAGACACCGTTAATACAAGAACCTGGAATAAATGAAACAGGTTCCTTTTTTATTTCTAAAATCTGTTATCTATCTTATATACTTGGGCTAGAGCATTGCTTCGTGGTTCAGTTTTCCTTTTAGTTATGTAGTCATTCTTGCATACTAAATAAAAATACTTATATGGTGGCTGGCATCGAGCAGTTTAATAAGCCCTAGGGACACGAGGTACTAGTCAAGGAACGAAAAATTGACAAAAAATGTCTTTATATTAAATTCTGGAAAATTCACAGTGTTGTGAGTATTGCTCAAAGAATTTTACACTATTACTAGTCACTACGACTGGAAAGGTGAATGAGAATATGCAATTTTCAAAAGACTCGAATGTCAGAAGGAGGTTTCAGTTCAGCGAAAGCACAAAAAAATAGGCAAAGGTAGCTAGACCGAAATTTTAGCTGGAAAAAGGATAAACGAGCGTTGGAAAGCTAGCAAACATGATTTCTAATGGGACTAATAACATATTCAAAATGACAGGAGGCAAATTATTTTTCCATTTACACGAATGACCCAAGTATGACCCAAGAAGGTCACTCGGGACTAACAAGAGACAAATTCACTCAGTGGACTGCCGAGTGGGGCTTGGGATCAGCCGACCTCCCACCCCCATCCCCTCTTACCAGTATCGTTTATATTGTACTCTACTATAATAAAAACTGAAAAAAAAATATTTAGGTTTTTCTGCTTTCTTTCCTCCCAGAAGCAACACTCCTTTGCGTTAAGTCTCATCTCATACATCGGCATCAGCATTTCCATCGTGGCACTGAGTTTATCCTTTTTAACCTTTACCTTTTTTAAGGTAAGTCAATAATAAAGAGACCAAATTTATTTCTTACTATTCGATCGAGTTCTATCATTCAGCGCTAAAAGGCTCCCCTTTCCAATTCACGATATCATCCGAGGAACTCATTCGATTGCCCAGATGATGTTATATTTTTCAGGTTTAGGAATACACGGCAGCGTTATTTCGTTCACGCAAATCTAGCACTATCTTTGGCTTTGGCGGAAACTTTGTTTTTGTTTGGTGTTAGCAAGACAACACACATTAAGGTAACTTCCTATATAGACTTCTCTTGCAGTCTTTGCTACACTATCTTGTGTAGTAGTCACTGCTGTCCTCTCGTTTAAGCAGTCGTAGGTGAGAGAGCCGTTGGAAAGGCGTTCTGTATTGATCGCAAGATGATAGATAATAAACAAGTACTTATTTCTTGACTTTTGAAAATTATCGGAATTGCTTCCTGGAGCTTGGAAAAACACAAATGAATCGTAGAAAAGTTAAGGAAAAAATTATTGATGTTTTTATTCTCATCTTCAAGATTAAGGAAGAGTTTTAGAATTCAAAGGGATCTGGGTGCTGTCTGAGTGTCCTGTTGCTCTATATGGAGAGCCCCAAAGATGTGTTCTCGTTTACCATTTTCCCATTAGGCAAAAATAATGGGAAAAAGTAACTTTGTGGTCTGTTCTGAAAATTCGCACAACAGATACGGAGAAAAAATTTTGAATATTTTACATTTCTGTCATCCTATTCAGTTGATTAAATGGCCCAAAAAAAGACAGATAAATAAATAAACGTCCGACCCCGGCTCCAGAGTTCACTTGGAATATACTTCTTGTTGCTGCAGACACCGTTTGTGTTCGACTGATTGAACTTAGGACGAGAATTCATTTATGACGATTGACTTATTTCAGTCTGGATATTATTCTTAATCACATTTCTTTTAATATTTTCAAAGATTGTCTGTAAAGCTATTGCCATTACAATGCACTATCTATTCCTGGTATCATTTGCTTGGATGGCCCTTGAGGGAGTCGTTCTCTATTTGATGCTGGTCAAAATCTTTCGGAGCAAGAGTCGACCTGCCAGGGACAAAGCTGTTTTCCTGCTATGCAGCTGGGGTGAGTGCTCTCAGAATACTCGATCGATTGACTGTGGTTGTATCAAAAAAGAAAAAAAATTCAAGTCATACCAAAAGACGGCCGTCATATAATGATATATTATTGGTGTTTGGTGTTTAATTGACTCTGAAGTTTGAAATGTAGGTTATTTAACCTATAAAAAAAGTTTCACTAGTAGATTTTTGATTCTATGTAAGTGTTTCAGTGATTTTTCCTGATGTTTAAAAGCCTCGGGATGCTCTAGTTTGAAGTTGATTTGCTTGAGAGTTCGAGTTCCACTGAGATTTGGAGCGGTTAAAAATTGACTCGAGAGTTAATACAGTTTGTGTATAAGAAACTTCACTTCGTTTCGCTGTGCGAAGAATAAGGATCTAGAGCCGGTATCTCCCCCGCTACTGCAAGCGTTTTTTTGATCTCGCCACAAATTTCGCGTTTATTGCGTCGAATTACTTCCCCAGGGACGGATCCAGGATTTTTTTTAGGAGGGGGTACACTCGTCTCTTGCTCTACTTCAACACCAATAAACCACATAGTTTTTTTTTTTTTTTTTTTGCAGAATACCAGTTGTATTAGAAAACCGCAGGTCATCTCAGGGGGGGTGCGCACCCCCTGCACCCTCCCCCTAGATCCGCCCCTGTTCCCTCACCCACCCCGTATACGGTGAACCCTGTCAATACGGCCACCAAAGGACCAAAAACATTTGGCAGTATTAACGGGTGACCATATTAACGAGGGTTTTTTTGCAAGTTATTATGTATGGCAGTTTTGTCCGGCGGCCAAAAAAAGTGGCCGTAATAACGAGGTGACCGTTTTACCGAGGTGGCCGTAAGGTGAGGTTTGACTGTACCGAAGAACTGAGAATGTTAAAGAAGTCAAGAGGCTGATTTCCTGTTGGAAATACAGTGGAACCCCGTTAATACGGTCACCAATGGGCCAAAAACCGTATTATAAGGGGTTTTTTTTGCAAGAAATTGTACTCAATTCAAAGTAGACAGACTGGCCGGCGGCCAAAAAAAGTGAACGCAATAACGAGGTGACTGCGTTACCGAGGTGGCCGTAAGGCGGGGTTTCACTGTATAGTTTTAGCGGGGTAATACTTTCACAATAATTTCGTTTTTAATTTCGAGCTAAACATTAAATCTATCGTTACTTTACAGGAATACCTGCTGTTATAGTGGCTGGCTCCACTATTTTATTTCACGAAGGATATGGCACAAGAGAGTTGTAAGCAGTTTTTTGTACTTTGGTACTGGTATTAGTCTTTTTGACTCATCCGCATTAGGGGTGTGAGAGTTTTCTTAACTAGCAATAAAGTACTTACATGATGACGGTCTGGCGACTTTGCCTAGAACCAGGCCACGGTGAACATTCCGAGGTTGCCAGCTATATTGTCTCTTATTTATTTTTCACCTTGATTTGTTAGTATTTTTTACATCAGTGGTATAGTTTTTTGTGTTTACAGTGAATGGCCGGCCCCCAGTAGGGTGGTGCAATGCCGCCAGACTTAAAGTCTAGTACCACACACAGCAAACCGGGGCAGTACACCAGTACAGAAACTGACTGGGGGAATCGAACCCCCACCCCTACATACACAGTACAGGACAAAACAAATACAGGACAAACATGTACAGGACAGCAGAACAAGTTAAAAGACGCGGGCACTAGACTATCTAACATAGCTAAAAACATACTCACTCAAACGCCGCAAAAGGCAAAGAAAACTCACTAAAACGAGCACTAAAATTCACAAGCACACTCACTCAAACAAGGACTGGGGCCAGTACGACCAACAAAGGAGACCAGCAGATCCAGCAGAAGGAACCACAGTGCAACCAACTAAGGCGACCATAGGGACCACAGACACACTCTCTCTAACAAAGACTGGGGCCAGTACGACCAGCAAAGGAGACCAGCAGATCCAGCAGAAGGAACCACAGTACAACCAACTAAGGCGACCATAGGGACCATAGACACACTCACTCAAGCAAGAACAAAGAAGAAAGGGAAAAGAGTTACAACGAGATTGAGAGGCCAGCCTCACCAACCGAGCCCAAGGTACCATTGGCACACCACTGACGCAAGAAGTGACGTTTGCGACGAGCAGAGCGGAAGCGTTTAAAATAAAGCGGCAAGTAGAAGGCCACCCGGGCCTTTACTTGACTAATAACAACAATGGCCCCAGGACGAGTGTCCCGAGAACGAAAGTCGTTCCGAGCTAACCAAATAAAAAACTTACAGACATTCAAGAGGTATACAAAGATCCTCGGAACAGAGACCAGCTCATCCGGAGAGAAACCAAAAAGAACATGCCGTAACGACAAAGAAGGCAACGAAGGGCTACACTTAAACATCAAGGACTGGAGCCACGAGAGGACACTTTGCGCCAGAGGACACTCATAAAACAAACGGGGAGTGGTCTCAACAGGAGAAGAACAAAAGCAGGTAGGGTCAAAGCCATAACCAAAAGAGATGAGACGGTCCACGGTGTACAGCACCCCATGCGCAATCTTCCAATTAAGGTCAGTGACGGGGCGGTCCAGCGGAAAGAGAGATAACGATTTCCAGGTGGTCGGCCAGTAGAGGTCACCAAACCTGGGACGAAATTTAGCAACACAGTGCGGTGGGGACAGACTAACAGACAACAGGTACGAGTAGCAAGACTTAGCAGACATGCTCACTGCCGACATGGCGTGCTCAGATGATGAAGAGCCCATAACAAGGCAGGAGCGAGGAACCGAGAAGGAACCATTGACACTGCGCCAAGCCAGCAAAAGTGATTGATAAAACGGAGGCAAGGCAAGAGGACTGAAAGCAAAAGGCTGCGAAAAAACATCAAGCACAGAGCAGTTGAAAACAGAGAAGAACCAGAAAGTAAGGAAGTGAGACCAATTAGCGTAGGATGAGAGAAAACGCCTCACCCACTGAACGAGAAGAGATGAAACCTTCCGCTGGACATCCACCACCGAGAAATCACCCTGATCAGGGGGCTGAATAACAACAGGTCGACGGACAAGATCGCGCTTACCACCCCAAAAAAAGTGGAAGGTCAGTCGAACCAATTTCGAAACAACCCAATCAGGCATGTGAATTAGTGAAGACACATACCAGACCCGAGACAAAGCAAGGGCATTGATAACCAAGGCCTTACCCTTGAAGGAGAGGGACCGCTGCCTCCAAGAAGAAAGGACCTTTTCCACAGCATCAATCCTGGGCAGCCAATTGTCCTCATCGAGGTCACCAGGACCGACAAACACGCCCAGCGTCTTGATCTTAACCGAGGACCAATCAAGTGGAACTGGAGGATCCAGCCTACCAGCCCAACCACCCAACCAGAGACCTTTGGATTTGCTTTGATTAAGCTTGGCTCCCGAGCCTTTCTCGTAGATGGCATATACATCAAAGATGGCGCGAATAGAAGCATCCGAGACAACAACTAGCGACGTGTCATCCGCATATTGTGAGATGGGCGAGAGAGGAGATGAGGACCCGGGGAGGGTCAGGCCTTCGATACGTGGGTTGGCCCTGATGTTGACGGCCAGCACTTCAGATACAAGAACATATAGAAGGGGGGAGAGAGGGCAGCCTTGGCGTACCCCTCTCGACAGCGAGAAAAAAGAAGACAGATAACCATTGACGGACACAGCACTAGACACTTCAGTATAAAACAAGTCCACCCATTTAATGAAAGAACGACCGAAGCCCATAGACAGAAGAGTAGAGCGCATGAATCCCCAATCCACTCTATCGAAGGCCTTTTCCTGATCGAGGGAAAGGATAGCAACAGGTTGCCCAGAGAAAGAGGCATAGTGAACAACATCCCTCAAAAAAGCAACATTTTCACCAATGTATCTCCCCGGGACCCCACAAGTCTGGTCATCCGCAACAACCAGATGAATGACCTTAAGAAGACGCCCAGCAAGAACCCTAGCAGCCAGTTTGTAATCAACATTAAGAAGAGAGATCGGACGCCAATTGCGGGGGTCGAGCCGATCACCCTTCTTAAAAGACAGAGAGATAACCCCACGACGTTGCGAGGAAGAGAGAAGACCCGCGTCAAAACAAGAATTAAGTACAGTAACCAGATCAGGACCGAGTACATCCCAGAACTTAACGTAGAACTCCATGGGCAGACCATCAGACCCAGGAGCCTTGTTTTTGGCCATACCCACGAGAACCTCGTAACACTCTCCCACATCCAAATAGCCCTCACATTTCTCGGCCTGATCAGGAGGAAGAACAGAAGACAGGTTAGCAAGTAAGGACTGTTGAGCAGAAGGATCAACAGGAGAGGCGGAAAACAGATCAGAATAAAAGGAGGAAAAGGAATCACAAAGACCTTGCGGGTCAGACACAATACGACCATTAGGGTTGCGGACAGCAGAAATCCATCTGTCAGCAGAGCGCTTCTTTTCGAGACGACAGAAGTAGGAGGAAGAAGACTCACCCTCCTCCACCCACCGGGTCCGGGAGCGAACCTGCGCACCCCTAGCCTGAGCAAGATCCAACTCAGCTAGACGATTAAGAACTGAGCGATAGGGCACATAGGCCGAGATGAGACCCTCATCAAACCGCGATTTCAGGTGATCGGCAAGACGGCTCAAGAGGTCTCTAGAAGCCCGGGTCTCATTAGCCCGACGGACACAAAACTCCCGAGTGATACGCTGAATTTCTCGCTTACCAGCCTCCCACCACTTGGCAAGGCTGGAAAAAGTCGACATTTTGGTACGCCAGACACCCCAGAAAGAAGTAATAAGTTGGACATAATCGTCCTCATTGAGGATAGATGCGTTCAACTTCCAAAGACCAGGACCGGACGGCACAATGCCAGGGACAAAAACAGAAAACAACAAAGCACAATGATCAGAATAAGGACAGGAAACGAAATCACAAGAGGACATAGATGACACCCAGATATAAGGACAACCAATTAGGTCGATACGGGAAGATATGGAGCCGTCCGGCCTGGTCCAAGAGAAACCAGCAGAGGTAGGATGGAGATACCTCCAGGCATCAATACAACAGCAAGACTCGAAGAGAGTCGCAAGTGCGGCGGAACTCTCTCTCCAGGTGTCAGAAGAGTCAGAGCCAGAACGATCAAGATTACGGTCGAAGACCGTGTTAAAGTCACCGCAAAGAAGTGTAGGGATGGAGGGATCAACCTCATCAGCCAGTTGCTCTAGAAACTGGTTCCTTACAGGGTTGCGATTGGGAGCATACAACGAAATAACACGAAAGGACTGGTCACGAAAAGAGAACTCACATTGCAACAGACGCCCCTCTTCATCCGCCCAAGATTGGACCAAAGACAGAGTGGGACGAAAGAGGACAACACAACCACAAGATTTCTTGGAGCCAGGAGAAACGACACTTAAAAAACCAGAAGAACGAAACCACAAATCACATTCAGCCAGAGAAACACAATGAGATTCCTGGATACAGACAACATCAACGACAACAGGAAGAGAATGCAACCACTGTAAGAAACCAGCACGCTTATCGGCCACACGCAGGCCGTTGGCGTTGACTGATATAACGTTTAACTTGAATGGAAAGAAGGGAGTGGCGAGCAGTCTAGGACCTCCTAGACTTAGGCCTAGGGCCCACAACAGGAGGCAAGGGGTGCTTGCCAGAGGAAAGCGGAGACCTGCTCCTACCGTCAACGGCAGGCGACACAGAGCGTGACCTGCCAGGTGAAATGACAACAGCGGGCTTCCTGGAAGAACGGGGAGCCCGCTGAGGCAGCGGAACAACAAAACCTTCGTTATCAACCAAGTGGACCGAGTCAAGAGAGGACCCATCAGCGTCCAAGGAAGCGATGGACGCATCGCTGCGGATTTCAGGGTCTTCAGAACCATCAGAGTCACTGTCACTAGAGCAATCAAGTATTTCCAAACCATCATTACGAGGTAAAGTAACATTAATACTTTCACTGTTTCCACTATTGCCACTACTATCATTACTATGCTTAATGCTTTCACTATTTCCATTATTACCACTACAATCATTACTATGTATTTCACTTTCATTACTAATGTTATTATTTGCAGAACTAGTTCCATTATTATTTAAAGTAACAACACTACTTTCATTATGTTCATTAAATAAATCAATACTATTACTTAAATCAATGTAATCATTAGAATTTGGAGCGTCACCAGAATCAGACAAATTTGGTACATTCAATTCCGCCAGTACACTCTGGCTAACCGGGGCCTGTTCTTGGGAGACCACCGTAGCACCATCCAAAGAGTCCACCTGAGACACCACCGTAGCTCCATCCAAAGAGTCAGACGAAGGAGCCGAGCTGGGAGCAACCGAACTAGACAGTTCGTCAAGCTGGTTGTCCCTCAAATCAATACCAGCACTACCGGCAGGGGCGGGGTCGGCCGAAGTAGCGGGACCCTCCCCAGCATTCGCAGGGGCGGGACCACCAGTGGAGACCTCCCCCCAATCATCACGATCACGATTAGGACAATTTCGAGCAAAATGCCCCTCCTCTTTGCAAAACCGACATTTCCCACGCAATGGGCACACGCGCGAAACGTGACCCCCCGCACAAATATCGCATTCAACCGGTTGCCCCCGGTACCAAACCTTGCCTGACCAACCGTCAACATAAATATGCCTAGGAATAGGCGCCTCGCGAATCATGTGCACAATACGCGTCCCGGTATGGATAGAAGTGTCCGGGTGGTGCTGGTGACGCACAGAGTGCACCTGACCAAATCGCTGCAAAGCCACTTTAACGGCCCCATTATCCAATTCGTAGGGGAGGTGAAAAACGAGGACATTTTCCCCCCTCGGACCCCCCCCAACTACACGGCATGGATGGCCACCAAGATCAATTTCAGTGTTTCGCTCAATCATCACACGAGCCTCTTCAGAGTCAAAAGTAAGCTGGGCTTTAAGGCCCGGCAAGAATTGAACTGCCAGCAGTTTCCAAGAACCAAACCGCTCTTTGAGCATGTGTACTAATTCGGGACGATTGATGACTTGAGGGACCCGCCCAACATCAAGAGTAACCGTCCTCCGCATAGAAGGACGCGGCATGACAAAGAAAAAGAAAGGAGAAAACCCCAAAGAAACTAACCCCCGGGGTTAAGCCCTGATGGGCAGGGCCCAAAAAAGGGACGGGCGACCCGTCAAAGACAGTAAGAGTAAAAACTTACGAAAAAATCGAGGCTTGAACCAACCAAGTAAACTACCGACCAAGACCACGATAGAGACAACCACAGCACCAGAGACGAACGTAGCCACGAAAGCCAGTACACGCTTCAAATGATGCGGCGACACTCACCAAAAGGCCAGTTTGGATGTAATAATGATCGCCTTTTTCTAGTTTAGTATTAGAAATATGGTCTTTCACTGTATATTTCTCGGGAAAAGGGCGATCATTATATACATCAAAACTCGGCACAAGGATCTTTTTTCCCATTACAATCTTATTCTAAGAAAACTTAAAAAAAAATGTCTCGAGAAGCGCTCGAAAATACAAACGAAATGTGCTCATGCCACCTGGGCATCCTATAATACTCCTTAAATCGAATTAATTCAATATGGCCGCCGTATCGGTAAAAAGGTCTCCATTGAGTCCATTGTCGGTCCAGAACAAGAATCTTGACGTTGCGTTGTAGAAGTTACTAGCCGGGGTTAGATCACCTCTGTGTCGCAGGCTTTAATAACTGCACCACTAAATAACGTCTTGCTTACAGAATTCTGAGGAAATCGTCACCGACGCAGCACATGATCATGTAACAGATTTATCGTGTTCCTGTGAAAGCACCTGTGAACAGACATCACAACCAAATCTCCCGGATGTAATAAGGCATGACACTGACAAAAATGAAGATGACGAAGAGACGCTTGCAGCGACTGCAGAGAACTCGTCAACAGAATCAAGTTTGTAGAGAAATCCGTGAGGGCACTGCGAGCGTAGAGTCACATGCGGCATTAAGCTCACTGAATTTAAAATCGATTTGGTGCATCGCCATAAAAAGGAAATACTTTTTTGAGGTGTAATGAATTACAGTATGTAGTAACTAAAAGCAATAAATTCTGGTTTATTCGGGAATACAGGGAAAAGCCTTAATATACAAAAATTCTGTTGCATGATCCAGGTTTTGTTTGATATCCCATAATAAGGGCAATAGTTTAAAAAAATCAGGTGAATTATGAAATTTGTTTTATTAATATTTAATTGAAGATACATACAGGTCATTCCTGTGTGCATGGATGCAGAAGTTCAGTTTTTTGAGTATGTGGTTTAAATTATAAAAAGCAGCGAGCGGTTCAAAGATCTAAATTAGGAAAAGGTGTAAAAGAAAAAAAAGCTTTTAAAAGTAATTAAGATAAAACGCAAAAGTTTGAGTTTTGTGCCAAGCCATTTTTGTTGTTGTTTCTTTGTGGAATTTATCTTACGATTTTGTTAGTCTGATGTGTTCAGCTCCTGCCAGTAATGAAACGGTATAGTTTTGGCTTGTTGATCTCATGACCATACGTTCACACCTCAAAAAATGACGCTTTTATTTTGTCAGTGAAAAATTGTAAGGACGCAGGCTGTGCACTATATTGTACCTCGTTTATAGGAACTTGGTGGATTGAGATCGATATCGCTGAGGTGTGTATCTCTAATACCGGATAAACTGCTGATCTAATTTGAGTTTTTATGCAAACTAGCCCTTGCTCTGGGTTGTCTGCCCTTCAAACAACTCGTCTTATGGGGCCTGTTTTTCGAAACTCCCAGTAACTTCCCGGACAGGAAATCAAATATTCAAATCAAAATCAAGTTTAAAAGCTCCGTTTCTAGCCAACAAATCAGTCCATTTTGTTTTGTCAACTGGTAGTTTTATGATATTATCTTCAAAACTATTAAAACCTCTATCTTGAATGTAAACAGCATCAGCTTTCTTTAGAATATTGAGACTTTCGTGATTGTTGATTCTTTTCAAGAGTAATTTCAACCTTTTATGGATACTTATTCCGCGCTATGAACGTATTCTTATGACGGTTTAATCAATAGACACTAGTTCTTGTATTCTCCATTTTGGCTCCAAAATAGTAACCGATTCTTCTTCCTCGTTATCTGGCTCCAGGACAACTTCAGCAAGTTCATAGGTACCACGCATTTCACAGCCGTGGTCAAAAATGTACTTGCCCTTACCTTTAGGCTGATTTTGTTGAAAGCAACCGACGAAACGATGATTAGCATGAATCAACTCTCCCGCGTCCTCCATCTTTCCGTGTACCCACATCCCGCTGTATTTTGAGCCGGTAACTGCATAACTGTATACACCATGGCCATGCCGCTGGTTTTCAGCCCATTCCCCTTCGTAAATGTCTCCATTAGGGTACGTGTATTTTCCGTGGCCTTGGCGCACATCATTAACCCAGTACCCTTCATATTTGGAGCCATCAGGGTAGACGAAGGTACCTTCTCCATGCTTAATCCCATTCATGTAACTTCCTGTATATTTTCCTCCGCCTTGAAACCTAAAAAATGCATTTTAAAGACTGAGAGATAGCCTTTTTGCTGACTTTCGCAAGCTCTCGCTGTTGGTAACTATATCGCAGCTTATGGAACATCATAGCCCTGTGGTATAAATTTATCTGTATAGCCAGTTTGTCTTCCAAAATGTGAACTTATATCTCTCGGCTCCGAAATCGTCAATTCTCAGGACACGACTGTGGAATCCGTTACTGAAATTTATATGTGACGGTTTTAGTTTGCGACTGAGCCCGTCCGTGGACTGGACTGGAAATAAGACAGATCTTTGAAAGGTCATTCGCCGTTTAAATTTATCTGTATAGCCAGTTCATCTTCCAAAATGTGAACTGATATCTTTCGTCTCCGAAATCGTCAATTCTCAGGTTAGACGAGGAACTATTTAACTTCTTAAAAGAATAAAACTGGAATTGCGGTTGTCTTAGCAGTTTATGAACTTTTTGTCTAACGATGAGTGACAAGAATGTTTGTCCTTTTGTTCTTGTTCTTTTAGTTACAAACAACTTTTTAATTGTTTGTCGCTGACTGTCTATGACTTGCAAAGCTTTTGCTTCTATTGTTCGAGGAGGAAGAAATACAATGGAACCTGGTTGATATGGGCACCTAGAGGACATACCAAAGTGTACATATTAACCGGGTGTCCATATTAAGCGGGCTGTCACAAAAAAAGGTCACGGATACATGTTTCATCGTAATCAGTAAAGAAGAAGGAGACAACTTCACTACATTTTAACTGTGACTACAACACGATTATCCTAAAGAAACCTCACGATCATTTATCAGTCTCGGACCTAAATGACATTTTAAGTGTTGTTCGTGAAACACGACAATGGAATCCGTTACTGTACGTTATAATGACAGTTTTAGTCTGCGACTGAGCCAGGTAGACTGGACTGGATATGAGACAGATCCTTTAAAAGGTCATTCGCCGTTTCTGTTAGATTTTCACTGGTAAAATGTTCATTCATAGGCGGTGCGCAGAAAAACAGCCCCGTAAAGCGGGGTTGACGATGTGTTCGCGGGAGTTCGTGACTCGGGACACAGGAAAATGTCCGTTGTCCATATTAACGGCGGTGTCCGTATTAAGCGGGTTAATTTTAGAGAAACTCTTTATATACACTGTTCGTTATATGCGGGTGTCCGTAGAGCGGGGTTCTACTGTAGAACGAAAACATTGTCTATCAACCGTGGTGGTGTTTTCTACATTTAATAGCCAAACTTACTTGTAAGTGCCTTGTCCATGCCGCTTGCCGTGTAAATATTCACCTTCATATTCGTCACCGTTTGGTAGCTTTGCTTTTCCTTTTCCATGACGCTCTTCACTTTCATTTCTTTCTCCTTCATATTCACCAAGATAAGGCGCACCTTCTTCATCCAAACTCTCTTCATCTGAAGACATTTCAGTGAACCCTCTAGATCGTACGAACAGGCTGCCGAGGAAACGAAGAAACGAACTCTATTTATGTGCTGTTTCTAGGGTAATGTCCTTTTTTATTTTTTTAGCCTTATATATAAACATGCGGAATATGCTGATTGGTTGGGGGAAGCAAATATGGAAGTTGGATGTTTAATTAAAAGATGTAGAGATTTGCATAATGGTCCAAAATAGATCAAGGGTCGTGTTAGGACGCAACCTTCTTTTGCAACTGTTGAAAAGTCATTCTTTAGCCAGTTTTGTTTTAAGCCTCTTTATCTGGCAAGTTTTGTTGAAAAGCCCACAATAGTTACGTTACGGAAAGGAATTCGCGCATGTATTTGTCATGGCCTTGGAGCTCATGGAGTCAATACTAACGCAGCTTTCGGATGTGTGTACTCAAGAGTATATCTTGGCACCACCGACCGATTCGCGGTCAACAAGCCGATTGACATATCGCACCGAGGGGCGGATGCGATCAAAAAATTCAGAAAGGGGTACCCGTACACTTGCCAGTTTTTATAATGTATTTTTCTGAGAATCTTTGAAAATAATAATAATAATAATAAATTTTCACAGAAAAAGGGGCTGCCGCGGTCCCTCGTACCCCTTTAATCTGCCCATTGTTGTTATCAAAAAGTCTTGCAAGTTCACCATCGAACAACGAGTCTTGTATGTACATCCGTGTGTAGTTTCTCCATGATCCTGATGACTGTTACTGGACACCCAGATATGCCCGAGATTTTCAAGAGAATTTTAAGGTTCACCTTGTCAAACGATTTTTTTTAACAAGTCCACAAAAGCGATGCACAAAAGACTATGGCGTCCGATCTTTCGGTCTTGATCCTCTGCCGACATCATTTCTTAGGGGCTGCTTTTCGGTCGCTCCTATCTGCTATCACCAGGACTGTTAATTTGTCAGTAACAACTGGTGTTATGCCCGAAACACTAAAGACTGCTCCGCTTTCACCTACTTTAAAGAAACCAGCCGCTGATCTCGGCAGTTTACAAAGTTGTAGCTCTAAGCTGGTTGAAAAGTCTGCTGCTGTTCAATTGAAGAAACATGTTATGACCAACCATAGGTGTTTCAATCTGCATACAAAGTATTTCATTCATGCAACTGAAACAGCAATACTTTAATAGAAGAGGAAATGATTCCTTGTTTTCTCTTCATAAAAACAGTCGAGCTGCATTTGATGCGGTGGATCATGCAATACTAATATCTCGACTCTTATCGCTTCGGAGTGAAGGGAACTGCATTGGCCTGGTTTAAGTCTTACTTCTACATATTTATTCTCTGTAAATCCATCTTCAGTTGGCATTTTTAGATTTTAGACTTTTAACTTTTATTTCTTGTACCTGTATTAATATTTTTTAGCTCTTTAAATTTATATTCTAAGGTAAAAACTAAAAGCTAAAACTACCAATAATGGATTTAAAGCGCTATGGAAGATTATAGCTAATAGCACTATATAAATTAATATTATTATATTATGATACAAATCCTTTCACTGTTCCCTATTGCTTTGGATTAATATGGAAATTGAGAGGTTTGTTACAAATATTTAAAGGTTTAAAAATCTAAAATAACTGATAATGATGGTATAGGTGACTAGTTTATAGCTTAAATCAGGTTATATCATATATTTATAGGAGTCAGCGTGGCCGAGTGTTCAGCGAATCGAACTCGCAATCCGGCGCTGTCCCAGGTTCGAGTCTCGCTCTGGCCACTGTTGTGAAATAGCCAAGTGGCTGCCTCCTGCCAGTGAAGAATTCTAACCCTGTTATGTTAAATTTGAATTATTTGTTTCTAATTATTTGAGTGTTGCCTGTAAACTAGCTGGATAAGAAAATCGCACTTTCCACTATAAACAAACCTTTAACCTTTTTTAACCTTTGATCACTGCATGCCTCATCACGTCTGTTTACTCGGTGAGGGTCCTTGTTGTCCTCCTTGTTTATCAAGTGAGCTTCCCAAGCCTTTTCGTGAGTCACGCCGTTTGCTTGAGACAAACGTCACTGAATGAACGTCCAGATGGGTAGAAATGTAATGAGACAGTAGTGGGTTCGCTGAGTTGATGCTGGTTTAATGTATCTTCCCTGTTTCACTCTTTTTAGTCAGTATTCAGTTCAACACAATCCTATATTTTACGCTATATAAGGCATACACTTTATATAATGAGCAAATTTATGCAAATCCATTTTTTCGTCCGTCGAGAACCTCTGCAATTTGAACACAAGGTTGAATCCTTAGGTGTTCTTTGATTTCGCGAGCAGTCTGTACATCGCAAATCGACAAAAGAGGTTATTGCGGGCGACAAGAGGAGCCCGCAATCGTAATCTCCAGATTGTTATTACGCATGCGTCGCATATATGTTACCAGCATTAGTTTGGACTTCCACTAAGAATGAATAGAATGCACGGAAAGCAATTTGATCACGCGCGTTTGGACCTTCTATCACTCGCAATCTGATCGTGTTTTGACTATCTCTCACATGAAGTTTACGCAAAGCACACTAGCACAGCGATGGAGCAAAAGCGTTTTGACCTTCAATCGTTGTTGCCCGCACTCCGTAACCTTTGCTTATTTCTAGTTGTTATAATTAATCGTGCATGTCAAGTAATATAACGTCTCAATACCATCACGCGCGGCGTGTTTTGTATTTCGTGGTGCGACTTTCGCTTAGAAAACTGCATAGCTAAAATCCTCTTCTTTCTTAAACATTTCGTAGAGTAAAGTCTTAACTAAAGTTTCTTTTCTACATATTTCGCTGATCAAGGCCTGATTAGGAAAGCGTAATTCCCTAAGTCGAATCACCATAATCTTTGATTACTACTATTTTAAGAAATTGTCAGAAAAAAAGAAAACGATCAAATTTGCCGCCCTCCATTCGTCTTAGCTAGTCTTCTCTCGGAAGCCTTTCGGGAAGAAAGGAGATGTGATTTAGATTAAGTAACTATGACGTAAATCAAGTAGCCGGTGACTTAAGATAAAAGTAAACAAGTGTGAAGTTCTAGAAATATTTCTTCAAATTTAAAACTGAAACAGCTTTTAAAAGGTACGAAATACCAGGAAGATGTCTTTCCAATAGATGCAACAACACTGGCGACCCTAAGAAGGGGATAAGGATGCATAAAATCTCTATTTACGAAACATAAACATGATGAACAAACTACAAAAATTCACAACGCAAGAAAAAAACCAAAGGGGGGTATGAGTCCCTGAAGACTAACTTAGGGCCTAGTTCCCACACTTCCGAACAATCTAACAGAAAATAAACTTTCAGTTCCGAACACGTGGGTTACATGGTGCTGACTGTGCTGCGTATGGCAGGCAATCTCCCCTGACAATTGTTACAACGGTTACAGTGACACAAGCTTAATGTCGCTAATGGCTCGACTTGACGGTAACCGGCGTAAACTGCTATCTAAATTCTTGACAATTAAATAAAAAACTAAGGTTTAGAATTAGAGGTATCTCGCTTTGGTGGGGTAACCTACCAGTCCATATAATCTTCCATTTTAATTTGATTATATATTGCCATATAAACGTTTCAAGTTGGGGTAAACCGCCTTAAAGCTGTGGTCGGATTCGTGTTACATCATATTTGAATCGTCGACTGAACAACTTGAACAACTATTTGCCTTTATCATTAAAGTGACAAGCCACAGCATTGAAAAGTTGCAGCAAGTAACAGTACAAGAGCATTAACGTCCAAAAAAGTCGTTTCCCGTTTTACGATCTTGAGAGGTCTTCATAGTGCACCCCGATTCAGTATGGATATGACTCCAGATGTAGTTAATCGATAAACCGATAATCGATAATAATCAATAGAAGACGATATCAATCATGCATTGAGGAATATCGATTTCCGATAGAAATCAATAATGATTGATTTATCGATTGCAATAGATTACTATTGATTATTATCGAGAGGACTTATAAGTCATTCGTTAAAGGTTCAACTTAAACTAGATGTTGTCCGTACGCGGTATTATCACCATAATTCAGTGGTGATATTATGCAGTTCTTTTAATTGATAAAAAAAAAACTATAAGAGCAAAACACTAACAGGAACAAATTGCTCTTTGCTTCTTTTTTTTTTTTCTTTTAACTTAAGCGCAGTTTGTAATAAGGAACGAAATATTACTGCGAAAGTGGCAGAACATAACTCTACCAGGTACGACCCCCTATACCAAGCACGACCCCTTATGCCAAAAGATGGCAGCGATCTGGAGGACTCTAAAATAATAATGGCCGTGTATATATACCGAGTTGAATTAGATTCCAGTGTCCTCAAGATTGCAAGGAAAGAAATGCAAGATACAGTCGATGGCACAGGGTTGAATTTATTAAAACAGACCAAGAAACAAAAATTCAACGTGAAGAAGACTGCGGCTGGAGTATAGTTATGAAGTCAAATATAATATTAAGTTAAGCTTAAGCCGGTCGACAATACCAACTTTATTTACTTCACAATACATTTAAAAAAAAAAACAACTTTATTTACTCGATGTTACATAACAAAAAAATCGGCAGTTTTCGAGTGTGAACGCATATCTATTGAATAATATATTGAGTGAACTGCAGTCTCGAGACCGATAGTCCTGAACTGTTCATTGTGACCCACTGTCCGTTGACTTTCCACACTTAAATTCCAACATAAATGAATCATCTTTCTGGTTATGTTCATGTCTGCTGCTTGTTACGTACTGATCATGACGACAAACGTGACAAACGTACTTTATGTTTGGTTTTTGAATTGCCGACAGAGCAATTATTTTTAATCTGCTCCTATCCTAAGTTATCTCAGCGAGACGGATATCATTGTGTACAACGGCATTTCCTGATAGTCACGTACACTGTATGTAAGCGTATTTAAGCCGTCCTCGTCGATTAACGTTTCGCTGACTCTCAACTCTTCAAACCTATGTAACAGAAAAAAATAGTGAAGCAACAATCTTGTATTCAAGTAGTTTAAGGCCTGGGACTTGTGGAAAATGAATTATTGGCTATAACGTTGGCATAGGTGATGGCGCTGAATCAAAATTTGGCACACATAAAGAACTCATCGTCCTTAACATTTTAAAGAATAAACATTGTGTTAATAAGTCAGGTGATATGTCACGTGACCATTTTGCTAAAAATCGTAAATTATTGACCAATTGGTACCCGGTTTAAGAAAAGAAATCGGGAAAAAACATTTTACTAATTCATATTAACACTTCACGTTTGGAATGTCCGTCCATTGCGCTTCAATAAAAAAATTATGAGGGAAACCATCATTTTGAATGCCCAAATTTAATCTTGAATTATTTAAAACTTTAATTTTAAACTTCGCGTACATTCATTCCAAACGTATAAAGTTAGGTATGTTTATCCTCTTCTAGAAATACCGATTTGTTTATCGAAACAAAGTAAATTAGTCGCCACCAATTCGCCAATTTCCTTCATTTTCAATCTTTGGTCACGTGATGTATCACGTGACAGTAATTAAACGTTAAGGCACAAGGAAACCTCAAGATTTACTTTTTGGGAAAAGTTTATTTTGTTCTAGGTCTCCTAGCGAAAGATATTGCCAATTATTCATATCCTCAGAACACATCTTTGAGCCTTAAACCACTTGAGTATAACTACAACAACAACTGCAGCTACTACTACCATTACTGCAGCTGTTGCTACTGCTACTGCTACTGCTACTACTACTACTACTACTACTACTACTACTACTACTACTACTACTACTACTACTACTACTACTACTACTACTACTACTACTACTACTACTACTACTGATTCAGTACTACAACTTGGATGGGTGAGAATCACTTTCTGCACTGGGATCAGAAGGTGCTATATCGTAATTGCACGTAAGATGAGGTGTTTCGTAGAATTTCTAATACTTAATATCTTATTTTGTTTTTAAATTATTCTTTGGACGCGAACCGTTAACATCAGTCAAATTCATAAGAAATCCAGCTGTTTATCTCTTACACATCATGCAATGCCAACATCCAAACTTCAAAACTGCAATGTGATAAAATTTTAAGAACAACGGGAAAACCTGAATCATATTGCTGTAAGTAGACCTTTGAACTTAAAGGCATTTCAGGATATACAGTATAATTGCTTAATTTACGGAAGCAGATAGAATATTCACTGATATTGAGTTGTGTAAAACGGCAATGTATTCTATTCTTTTACTACTGACAAGAACGTTTTAAGTTATTTATATTCCTGCCTTTTCGTTCTTCTGCTCTTTTTTAAAACGATACTGTCTTATGTTGACTTATACTAATCAGAAAAAAAGAAATCATTAAAAAAGGTTAGTTGGAACGGGTTAGATATTATTAAACCGTTGAAAATGATTCCAGGAGCGTGAAGAGAAAACTGTATTTGCGGGTCAGTAAATGGGCTCACTAAATTTTTAATCTTGTAATAATAATAATAAATAATAATAATAATAATAATAATCTAAATAATAATAATCTAAATAATAATAATAATAATAATAATAATAATAATAAAAACAGGAAACTATTTTAACCTTTGAGGGTTTTTATCGTCTTCTGTGTGCAAATGACTTAACATGGCGTATCTACCAATCATCTGAGCAGGCCGTGTGAGGCTAAGTTGCTTCTCCGTAATTCTAGTTACAAAACAAATAAAGTTCAAAAGACGTATGTAAGCCTTTATGTTTCGACGAGAGCAATGGCAAAGATAATAATTGGAGGGCAATTTTACATATATAACAAAGATTGCCAAGAGAGGATAAATAAATAATAGAGACCTTTCCACGTTAAGGTGTGTTCCTTAATTTTGTGTTTAAAACTGACGTGTGAACAAATTAACTACTCCTCTTACAAACCTGACGAACAAATCATCATCTTCACCTCCCCAGCCCCAGAATCGGTTGGGAAAGCCGTTAACTGTACGAAAATGCTCGCTCCAGAAACCCTCTACTCCACCAAACAAAGTCTTGTAAATCAATCTTTTTAGGAAAAAAAAAAGAATAAAAATAGTGAATAAATTTTATGAAAGCCATGATAACTGCATGTATATTGCATATTAGTATATACACACTCAGTGATCATGGTGATTTAAGTAATCTGATTGGTTCGCTGTCGTTCAACAATATTCACCTCCTAGCGAGTGGATAATGTGTAAGCTCGGTGTTTTTCCAATTTTCTTAGAGAACGATCTTTTAAAAGTAGACAAAATCCTAGGGCTAACTTTTTTTAAGGCAAGAAAATACTTTGAAGGATTCATAAACAGCGTTTTTCCATTTACTGTAGCTGAGTTTTTGTTCTCGATGGATTGTTTACAACTCCCGTTTATTCGCGTAGAAGTTTCGTGAACTCGGCGTTTCCTAACAAGAAAAATTGGCGCAAGAAAATTCTACGTTTCAAGTAAACAAGAAAAAGAGTGGTACAGGAAGAGGATGTCTTACCTCGAGCAACCGAACCACCATTTTTGTCACCACTTCATGCGAAGAACGACAGAACAAACCCTTTTGGCTATAAACTTGGCGAGTCAACAGAAAACAACAAAGCTCTACTTTTCTTCTCAGGTAAGGAAACAATTCAAACTTTTAACGGTTCCATTTAAGCGATTACGCAGTTGTTACGAAGTGCTAAACTTGTGAATTGCCATTTTTGAAAATTCTGCAAAGATGTATTTTTAAACTTTCGCGTGATTTGATCCGTCAATCAAATCGTACTTTCTAATGGTTTCCTTTCTGATTTTGTTGAGATCACTTCGTGTGTATATACTAAAACAATTATTTTTTTTCAATGTCGGTGAATAGTGGCTTTAGGAATATTTACCTCGCCGCTTCGCGCCTCGGTCCGGAATTTTTGCAGCCACTATTCACCTCGATTTCAAACAATAATTGTTAAATGACCCGGAAACTTTATAACTAAACTTGTTCACAAAACGCTTGAGGTAAACTATGCATTTAAAATTCATTTCAAATCTGGTCTGTGATTTTCAGGTCAATGCCCTGAATCCTCGAGGCTAAAAAAATTAGAAAAAACGTAGGATGAGCATTTAAAATTGAAAAAGTACAAAAATTCCTTCCTCCTAGGGGTGGGGAGGTCACTCCGTTCGACCTTAATTCGGGGTGGCTCCACCCGAAAATGTACCTTTTTCAGGTCAGTATATATAAGAGCAGGGATTTTACTAGTTTAAGTGCATGAAAGGATAGGAAAAACTGTCATTTCGGGCTACAAACAATGAGGACCCAAAAGGTGCATTTTATGAAATGTTCTGTTTTGTGATTTATTCATTTTATTCACAGGGAAGCATTTTTATACTGGGTATGTCCCATTTGTCAATAGAGGATATGCAAAATGGGTATCTTCTCTGTCAAAAATGACAAATTCAAACTTTCAGCTCTAGTCGTTCTTATTTGTGAAATAAAGTGAAATAAAACATCGCTGTGCCTAAATTGTGAAGGGAAAAGGCACATTTCCTTTCAGGTCGGGCCGCAATTGCCACCATTATTGAGAGAAATAGAGGATATTACATGGCCGCGCGGAGATACGAAATTTCTCTTCGAGTGTTGAAAAATTTTTCACGAGTGAGCGCAGCGACAACAGTTTTCATCTCGTTTTTTCTCCCATAGTCACAAAATAATTTCGTTTTGTGACGTCATCGCTTCTCTTCTCTATTGCAAAATGACCTTTATTAAATTTGGTTTGTGCATGCCTGTCGTGGAATCTTTTAACCGGCGTAGTATATATAATCAATAACTCACTTGTATTCCATACTGCTCACTGCAGTGGACATGTGTCGTGGAGATGACGGGCAGCCGTAATCATTCCTGGCATCTTCGGGTAACAAATCTACGTCATGAAAGATCACACAACTAAAGTGTCCCGCCTTCATTGCTTCACTGAAACCAACGTTCATCAGCATTCCACGATTGAAACGCTCGTTATCAGCCTATGAAAAAAGGAAGCCATAATAGGATGAAGAAAGGACGACGCTGGAATTAAGCGACAACGTGGCTTCAGAACCAAATTGAATCATTATAGGGTCGAACTCGCTTTTAATACTGTTATAAACTGTCCTTTTATATGACCTCTTAGTTTCCAGATTATTGATATATTGTAAGGCAGTAAAATAAGGGCTACAATTCGCTAATATTTTGTCGGAAATTTTGTCTTTACAAGTGAGAGTCTCTGATTATTCAGGGGTATTGTCTCAAGGTTTCATTTTCACATGAACAGCAGTAACTAACAATGCATTTGACATATGCAGAAATGCTAGCTATTGTTGTGCACGAAAATATGAATTTTGGAGACAATACCCCTGAATAATGAGAGGCTATCACTTGTAAACACAAAACTCTTGACAAAATATTATCGAATTCAAGCCCTTATTTTACTGCCTTACAGTATATCAGTAATCTTGAAACTAAGAGGTCATATAAAAGGACGGTTAGTCTCAAGATTCTTAAATTTTCTAAAAAATTTATCGAGCGGTTTAAAAATTATTCGCTAATTTGTTAAAGTAGACCGAAATGTTTACATTACTGCTAAAAAGAGTGCCTTGATACATACTAATCAAATCCTTCTTTCTGGCAATCGGCTGGAGGTATCTCCATGATCTTTCACACACGTTTTTAAAAAGATTGAAACTACTATGAGGTGAAATTACATGTCAAAAGCGCTTCGTTTAGTACAGATAACAGTCGAACATCAAGATTGTCCATTTTTTACCGTATTTCTAACCATAAAAACTTCTTCCCAAAATATCTCGATAACGCTCTTACAGATTTCGCTTAAACTTCACGAACATCGAGGCGGCTATTGTGGGAAAAAGCTCCAGTAAACGATTTTGGAAGAACAGTTCCCAGTGCCTAGAAATACTGTTGCAAGTAAAATAGGTAATGGCGTCATTTCGTTGCTATGACAACTCCGATGTCATTGCAACCCTGATCATAACAAATTTTCATCTTTATCTGAATAAAAACTATGGTGTCAATTTTTCCAAATCTTTGCTTATGGCGACGTAGCTTACGCTCAAACTTGGGAGGTATTGACCTTGAAAAACTATATCGAGCCACCTTAAGTGCTACAGTACACCGGATAGGTTGAGTTTAAGACGTCAATTCCAGACCAATTTTTGGCCATCAAACGAGTTTATGGAGAGAACGGTTTTAATGAAGGAATGGGTCACTTTTGAGTTTTTGTTATAAAACCGTACAGCCGTAAAAAATTACACAACCAATTCTAGTTGGGGATGTTACCTTTGAAATTTTGGTTGTAGTTGAATGTCAAAGTGGAGAAGTTTGTAATGATTCATTGAGCAATCATGGACATGGGTTTGACAGTAAATTGCTTTCCAATGTGAGTCCTCAATAGGCGTTTCGCCAAGGGAAATTGGGAAATTCTCATGTTTAAGGTCTTCATGACCTACCGTAAAATTCCGAAAATAAGCCCCGGGGCTTTTATTTTTCAAAGGTCCAGTGAGTGGCTTATGTTTGGAGCGGCTTATATAAAGAGGGAAATTTGGAAATTTTCAAAATCGTCTAGGCTTATTCTTGGAAAGAAATCTGCGTCTAAAAATCGATTGGGCTAGTTTATAGTTGGAAGGAAATTTATGTCAGTAATTTGCTAAAAGGTTTTACTGAAACTCGCCTTGAGGACGTAGACCTTGCCAAAACGCAGCAATATATGCTTGTAAGTTCTTTG
The DNA here is from genome assembly GCF_958299795.1 of Porites lutea. Classification (NCBI taxonomy): domain Eukaryota; kingdom Metazoa; phylum Cnidaria; class Anthozoa; order Scleractinia; family Poritidae; genus Porites; species Porites lutea. The sequence continues at coordinate 12,421,196 of NC_133212.1, forward strand.
TCTATATGGACCGAGGAAATCTAATCCAAGAGTGAAGAGTGAACCACACAAACAGCAGATACTGTGACACTATTTGACTGCATCATTTGGCGCACGTAATAGTTACTTGACAAATTCAAAAATTTCTATGTTACTGTACCGTGATTGCTTTGTTTTACTTTGTATTTCAGGGCAATTTCCAAGTACAAGCCTCTGGGGGCTTATATTCGGAGGGGCGATTTAACAGTCAGTGTTTTTTTTGCGTTACGAGTTCTGGGGGGCTTATACATGGAGGGGCTTATTTTCGGAGTTTTATGGTATTTCCGTTTAGTTGGTCCAAAAAACAAAAATTGAGTTTCGTTGTTTAAAATGGTTGTCCCCAGGTTTCTAGTGCATCTTAGGCTGCGTTCTCCTGGCGTCAAACGCAAAGTATAATTTCAAGGGGAGCTCAATTTCAGAAAGAGCTGGTCTATATACACCTAATTGCAAAAACGTTGTCATAGAAAAATGAAAAGAAGGAAAAAGCGAAATAGGAATTAATAATAAGCCTAATAAGACTAATGAATTTACTTGCAGCATCCGCACATGGACCTGTTGGAATTTGCTATTGTTTTAAAGCTGAAAGACAATAAAACTGAAAATTTCAGCGGGGAACTGCAACGGCTGCAAATGAATCTACCATGAGATTGGGCTTAATTAGCCTATTTAATTCCTATTTGGCTTTTTCCTTCTGTAATTTTTCTAAGACAACGTTATTGTAATTAGGTGTATATGTATTTTTTCGGTTTTTGCAGTCTAGTCTTATTAGCACATGTATTTCCCAACAGCCTCACCTTAGACTGTTCACAGTCCCCTATTTTTTCGTGAGATCGTTTAGATATACCGCGTCTTACCGTCACGGCTATCTTGATTTTCAAATGTACCAAGGGGGCGGGCGTCGGGGATTACCGCCCCCGCCCCCTAAGTAGTTTTGACACTCACGCAAGATGGCAGCCCGTAACGCAAAGCGCTCCATCTCGATGATCTTAGGGAAAAATAGAGGACTGTGAACAGTCTAGTCTCACCTGTTCAATTACAAAAATTCTGTATTCTAACAGCTGCCATTTTAGGAACTGATGCATATGACGTAAGAAGATGTAAAGATGCTCATGTCGGTTCCGGAAAGGAACAACAATAGCGACCTAATAAAATTAAAGAGGAATGAGTTGAGTCTTGGGAAAAACCAAGCTGGAGCTTGTCCTGACATCGGGCAACCCCGAGCATTTGAAATTGTTGATTTTCGTTGGGAAAATAAAAATCACACTTTTCAGAAGATAAAATTTAAAAATTTACCATCTCATCTATATCACGAACTCTTATGTTAGACTTTCAAAAAGAATTAAACCATAGTACTTTATAGTTCCTCAAGGCACAGAAAATGAAGAAAAAAAATAATAATGCAATGGTTTTTCTCGAGTAGAGGAGGTTGTGATCAGCCTTTAAGAAACGACAGATTTTGTTGTAACTTAAGATACAGTCCAATGTGAAAGCAACGTCGATCTTCCTATGAAGCAATTCAGACCTTGTGGGTTTTGTCATAATAACCTGTGCAACATTACTCCTGCTCCGTAAAGGCAGGCCCGAAAAAATATATATGAGCTAATTCCCTGGAAGCAACAATAAGAAACAACTTTGTCATGAAAGATATTAAAGAAGCTGTGACACGAAATTCAGCCCAATTAGGAAATTACAAAATGCCCGTTAAATTAAGAGAAACATAAATTAAAATAACCGCTTAAAACTTTAAAGGAAGGTTAAAATAACATAATAGAAACAACAGATACCACGGATGGGCAAAACTGAAGAAGATTGAAACGGATTAGAATTAGGGTTTTGGAAAACTGCTCAGCCTAACAGTTTTTCAAAGTTGATCCTTGCGGCTTGCAACTTCAAAAATAATGCTCAGGAGACATATTTGTTCGTCTCGGATCTCTGATTTTGTCATTTTCATGTAATTTCTTTGCATACTTTAAGTTCCATAGCGATTGAGGGCGAACGTAGGGCGAATAATTGGCAAAATTAAACAAAATGAACTTAGGCTGCCGTGACACAGGCCTTTTAATCATCGTGGATAATGTCAGGGGCACCCTACGACAATTTTCGGAAAATATCTGTTCGCAAGACGATTTGAGATCTAGAATTTTCGGAGCATTTGTTGTAAAATTTCTTGCTTGCCTGCCGCTCTAGGATTTTCGAACAACTAAAAAATGGTCTAATTGCCTATTTTTAACGGATTTTTACTCTAAAAAGGTCACCTAGAATTTTGGGGAGCCTTTTTTCTGGCTGGAATTTTCTTAAAGGTAAGTTTTGATCCCTATAATTTTCGGATTATTAGACTTTCAGCTAGGAAATCCGAACAGATGAAAAATTTTTAGGGGATAAAAATATGCCTATATCTACCGTTTAAATACTAAAATACGTTTAACAATGCTATGTATCAGTAGTTTTGAACTATATTCTCGTTGGGTGCCCCTTATCGAAATAAGATGTATGAAGCAACATTTATCTCAATAGCTAGGTAGCATTAAAAGCAGGAGGGTTGGTAAACTAGACATGGTTGTTCAAGATACAGATTTTTATTGTACAATGCATTTGGTATCAAATGAATGCCCAATCTCTGTTACACACGTTGTGGCTTTTTGGCATCTTAAATTTCGAATTATAGGATTCCTTAATTTTTCCGAATTGAAGTCCAAGGTTTTCAGGTTTGACGGTGCTGTTTGGGGAAATCGCTTAGTAAAAAGCGTTGATCATAATTTACCTAAACCTTGAGGAATGAAATTAGCGTTTCCCTTGCTATTCAGAGGCAATTTTTTGGCATGCATCAGTGAGCGTAACTTTAACTTTCCCGCGAGAGTTGGCACGGACATTTGTGATAATTTCTGTGATACATAGGATGTGTAGCACGAAACAGAAGCCGCAACAGCGTTAAGTATAGGTTTAGTTTTATCGTTTGTCTCACGATTGTCACTTTGATTGATGATCGCGGCGTTTCGACCGCACACTGCAGGTCTTCGTCAGGCGATAGTATCGATTTACTGAGTCGAAATATTTGTAACGCCGTGGTTGCTAGTGATTGGTGTATCACAAACCTCGTTCATGGTTGGTGGGTTTCGATCCAAAGCATTGTTGGCATTGTGAGAGGAAGAAACTGATCTGCTCAGCGGTCGGCTGCGGTGGAGATCGGTTGTCAGGTTGAGTCTGATTGTAGGCATCCACGCTTCAGGAATCTCAATTCCACTGTCCCAGTTGATGTTGTTAGGGTGAAGTCTTATGTAAATAGCCTCCTTAGTTCTACGACAGAACCAGTGAGGGTCTCGGTGAATAAACTTAACCCAGAGCGGATATTGCCAGGTCTCAGGTCTCAGGTCGGAGGTCTTATTGGCGTGTTCAGAAACGGCCGAAGTTTGAGCTTGTGAAAGCCGCATATCCCAAGCGTGCTCCTTAATCCGTTCATGCATGCACCTTCCTGTTTCGCCAATGTATACTTTGCCGCATTATACACTACTCCATCTTGTTTTCGTAGATCCACAGGATCCTTAGGTCGCACTAAGTGCGATCTTAGTGTTGTATCGGATTTGAAAACAGATCGTACGCCATGCTGTTGTAGACAACGACGAAGTGGTTCAGCTAAACCTTTTATGTATGGTAGGACCGCTGTAGGTCTCATTTCGGTTGCGGGTTCTTTGTCAGATGTCTGCCAACATCAACAGGGACAGTAGAATTGAGATTCCTCAGGCGTGGATGCCTACAATCAGCCCCAACATGACAACCGATTTCCACCGCAGCGGACCTCTGAGGGATCAGTTTCTTCCTCTCACAGTGCCAACAATGCTTTGGATCGAAACCCACCAACCATGAGCGAGGTTTGTGATGCACCAATCACTAACAAACCACAGTGGTACAAATAGTTCGACTCAGTAAATCGACACTATCGCCTGATGAAGACCTGCAGTGTGCGGTCGAAAACATGGCGATCAATATAAAAGTTACACTGTGAGACAAACGATGAAATTAAACCATTTATAAAAACAACGTTGTTGGAATAAATTTGGCCATGATTGTAGCTAGTTGTAATTGAATAATAAGCAAACGCAAAACAGTACATTGCAATGAACATTTTCGTGCTTGATGTCTTGTTCATAAATGGGGTGAAAAAATACCCCCCCCCCCCCTCCAAGGCACACTTTGTGCCTGGAGCCCCAACGAAAAAACAAAGCTCGCACTTCTGTGGATGCCGAACATTTAAAGGGCTAGTGTGAAAGGAAAGGAACCGGCGAGATGTAGCCCATAGTGTGACCATCCCAATTTCTTCGCTAACTACCTTCGATTGCTAAACCACACAGGCCGTCATCTAAGATGCAGCCCTTTGAATGACCCAACAACTAAAGACAAACATGAACTGACCTTTCTCCCAGAAGAAATCCATTTATACATTAATTGGATAAAGAAAGGATACACTACGATCAATACTAGCACCTGTTTCCGTGACTGGCAGTTTGGTTTCCACTGCCCACCGTTTACCACAAACTCGAGTTCTTTAGCCACTTCTTCCACCGTTACTGAAGTATTTCGAACAGCTAACAAACCAACTAGAAGAATTATTGTAATTAAGTAAATATTATTAATAAAATTTGCTAAGTTCGTTATCGAACTCTTGCGTGTATTTGCGATTGGTCATCATAATCTAAATTAGTAAAATCCCACTAGCAGTCTATTATCAATGCTGCGTTCTGATTGGTTGAGTTACTACTAGGCTATATGTTATAGTCCACTAATAGCGAAAAGCACCGGCTTTTTGGCGGCAAAAAAGGACTAAATTCTAGTTTCAACTAGCTAAAGTTGTTTTGTCTCGATATTTTTGACAAACTAGTTGGATTTTACTAAAACAATTATTCCTCTCGCCCTCATAGCCTCTGAGTCAATAGACAAAGCCTTATGGTCTATTAACGAAGAGCCCATTCGGGCTCAAGGGATAATTGTTAAATAGCTCAGATCATTTCAGGGGAGGATAGAGGGTCCTCTCATGGAAAGTAAATAAAGAATAGATTTGAACTGACCACCACTTTAAAAAAATAATAACGCCTAAATGCTGGTTAATTTCACTCGCGTGTCAACTGACAAACTTTGGAAATTGGAATAGATTAGATTGAATAGATTGATATCGTTACTCTGCAGAATATTAATGAGCGCGTGCTGTCCAAGCAGGTGACAAGTTAGTCCATGTTATTCAATCCTTAACTGGTAAATAGTCACCTTCGATTCAAAACCGTCATTAAACTGTCTAAACATAGATCCGAGTTTAGTGCAAACATGAGCAACATAAAATAGTTCAATCACCGTTATTTTTAAGAAACGATGTGGATGACTTGGGATGACCCTCGCACTGGTGAAACTCATATTCGCTCGGTATTTGTTAGGGTATTGGAAGTACACGGATTCATACTAGTACGTAAAGAGCATTTGAAGGCCTAGGGGGAGCACAAAAAACATATTAAATTACAGAAAACTAAACAACAAAAACCGTGATAATAATAATAATAACAATAATAATAATAATAATAATAATAATAATAAGAAGAAGAATAAGAATAATAAGAATATTCAAGCTGAGCGGTTAGATATCTGTAGGAATTTTGGATACAGATACTTAATCTTGTACATTATCGAAATTTTATTGACAAACTTTAGACGTTCTCATTATTTAATGGACAGCTGTATGAACGATGATTTTTAACTTATGAACATTTTTATTTTATAACTAAGACGTCCATAAAGCTTGTAGGATTTTTTTTGTTTTATTTTTGTTATGACACTTTTATCAAATCATTTTTACCTCTTTTTTGGCGCAATTATTGTGTAATTGTTACTACAAACTTTATTCGATGCTGCAGCTGGTTACGGTTTGCCACCCAGCCAAAGCTAATTCAGTGTTGTGCGTATCACCGCTGATAGGCCGTATACAAACGAAATTTAAACCAGAGTTTGGGTGGTGTTTAGTAATAATAGACTGAATAATTAACAGTCAGTACAACCGAGGACCTTTTTAAAGAGCTAAACATCCGCAGGACTGCCCCCTGCTAAGGACGGCAATTTGTCTCGTCGATGTAGACCCTTATAATGAAATAAATACGGACAACAAGCTTACCTTTGCTTAAATGACTTTTAGGACAAGGCTTATCTGCTGAAAAGTTGAAACGTTTATCCATTTTCCTGATTAAATTCGGCAAAGAAGCACCGTTCGGATTGACTTGTGGTGGAGGCGCAGTCGTCGGTTTCTTGCTGGAAGAAATGTCGGCTTCGTTGACTTTGACTCCCAAATCTTGGAGAAATGAGAGAATTTCGCTTTTAGCACTATCCAGTCTTTCAGGGATGCGTTCAACCAAGTTTCTCAGTGACGATTTATTCCAAGAAGAAAGCTCCACGCCTGAAGACAACTGTTTATCGGACAGAGTTGAATCAAAAGCAGAGTCCTTTTGTGAAAGAATATTGTCCCTTTTTTCGGTTTCGAAATAAATTTTTACCACGAAAAGCTTTCGAACTATGAAGCCATATATAAGAAGGTATAAAACGAGCACAAATAGCAAAATTCCGTAAACAGCTTTAAACGCCGGCATGATAAAAATAAAAGCGAGAAAATTATTTCATATCTTCTTTCATAAATCAAAATGCATAAAATTGTATACTGGAACACCTAGCAACATTTCATCGTTGCAAAGAATGCCAACTGACGTCTAATGGAATAGTGTTTGTTAACTTGAAATATCATATCAAGAATGTCGTTGATTAATCACTACCTTTAAACATTGCTAAATCAAACTGATTCTGATCATTATTTTTTTCTCTTCTTTCTATCTATTTTTTTCTCCTCTCTTTTTTCCCACAATAGATTAAACAGTTAATTTCATCACTGCCAATAGTTTTCGCACGTGTTTGTAAAGTGAATTCATACACTAACTTTTTTTTTACTTCATTTTCGTTCTTTCTAGTTTTATTTTATTTTATTTTTCATTTTCTATTCATTTTTGTTTTCCCAGCTGAATTATTATGTTTTAACTGATATATCACCAATGGGCACCAATTCAAAAAATAACAAGTGTATAACGTATACCTGTCTTGTAAAAGCCTGTATTGCTAAAAGTTAGAGTACTTTAAATAAAAAAAAAAGGAAACAGTGTTCTGCCAATAATTTTTTTTTACCATTTTCGCAATATTTAGTTAACAGTACTAATCGATCTGTTGTTTCTGGAGCAAAAGCGAGATAGCACAGCGATTATTCTTGACATTATAAAATCCAGAGAAATAGGACTGTATATAACCCATAATATCAGCACAGTCTCATTTCTTCTAACCTACTTTACACACAAGTTTCATCGAAGTTCTTATTATTAAGTAAACTTGATATTACATTTTCTTTATTTCCTTATTAGGTAAAAGGACGCCTCAATCACCCTTTACCAACGCTGAAATGTGAAAGTGGTCGATAATCTGATCAATTCTATCCTTTTACATCGAGGGGCTACGAGTAAGAACATAAGGACGATTATTTCGTTAGCAACTACGACGACGACGACAACAAGAACGGCAAAAAATCAATAGCTTTTAGACAACCAAAATAACAACTTTGCACGTGCATCACGCTTTTTCGTACATTTCCTTGTCGTCAGCTACAACGTGAAACTCCCGAGGACGGGAACGAAAGACAACGATAGGTTTAATGAGGAAAAAAACAACTCTGCACGTGCGTCACGCTTTTTTGTACATTTCTTTGCCTTTACTTCTCAACTACGACGTGAAATGACCAAATTTTAAGTTTACTTGCGAACGGGAAAGGCAGGGCGATAAATTCTACCATCTCTGTCCGAACTTGAGCGCGTTCCCCTCTCTTCAGCTCCAGCCAAAATCTTCTTCTTTTAAGTAACAGGGCGAATTGGGATAATGGCGAAAAAGTCTAAAATGATCCGATGTCTACTTTTCAGCGACCTTTTCACGGACGTCGCCGTTGTCGGATCGTAAGGTCCCTTTTAGCTCCTTATTATAACACGTGCTCGAGAAAATCGAGAAAGCCCTTGGCCCAATCCACACGTATTCGCTTTCAAATATTCTTTGTCCGTCTATACCGATCCGTTTCTGCTTGTTAGAGGAGGTTATTATTCGCATTGGCCTTCAAACATTCTTAAGTTATAACCGTTAACTCTTCGAAAATAAAACAAGCCCTAACTCTTACACTGTTTATGACGTTAAGATATGCAAATACAGTGAAACCTGTATTAGGCTGACACCCTCGGGGAATGCTGTAGTGTCCACTTAATACAGGGTGTCCGTCTAATACAGGTTTCGATAGATATCGTCATATGAGGTGTCAAATGCCATTCAAATGAACAGTGGAAACGTTTACAATACTCCCAGAGACAATGACGATATACGTTTGCATTAATTTCTTTATCAAAGTGAACCAACTGATCATAGTACCTGAGACTGCAACTCAAATTTGAAGAAATCAGATGAGTGAAACAAGCTCTGTACAAACAAAACGAAATAAGATTTTTACCCTAAAAAGGTCGCCTAGAGTTTTCGGGAGCCTTTTTTCTGGCTGAAATTTTCGAAAAGGTAAGTTTTCATCCCTATAATATTCGCATCGCTAGACTTTCAGGTAAGAAATCCGAACAGATGAAAAATTTTTAGGGGATTAAAATATGCCTATATCTACCGTTCAAAAAAATACGTTCAACAATTCTATGTTTAAGTGGTTTTGAACTATATTCTTGTTGGGTGCCCCTCACGAGTACCCAAACCTTTTTCAAGTATCTCTGTTTAAACTGTGATTTGAAAAGAATAAAGTTTAATCAGGGTCTTAAAATATAGTTTTTACATGTAAAATAAACCAGAGTGTTTAAACACTACTTTAATAGGAACTCCACGACCACGACTTTAAGACTTAAAATATGCTTAACGCACGTTTAACAGGCCAGTTGAATTTTAAAGGTGATTTAAAATAAACGACTCTATGAAATCAGTCTTTCAAGCCAGATTTAAATATGCTATTTTCACTTTATTTTAAAGGAAAAATACTGACTATCCCGATTTAAAAAGTATTTGAAATGGAAACCTGTTTCTAAACATAGTTTAAACAGCCTGTTTTTAGGGTAACCGGCCGACGCGATGGTAAAAAAGGGATTAAAGAACCGTCAAAATTTCAAACAAAAGGTATCACTACTTTTCTGAAAAAAAAAAAAAAATCATCGGGAATTCATATTTCGCTGACTCTTATAATTCATAAACTGAACACGGTTCTTGCTTGAGGCCAATAAGGCAAGAAATAACAAAGAACGATAATCGAGCCTCCACTGCCTTAAAAATAACGTTCTATTTCTAACGCTAAAAACCTGTTGGTCATACGGCAATAACCATAAACCTTTATCAATCAAAGCTTAAAAGAAACTTTGGTACAAATTTTTTGTCTACTTTGATCAATGCAGTTTTATTGCAGAAGTAAGCGAGATCAAAATTTGACGGTTTTTGGTTAAAGCAGGGCAAAATGGCCTCTTTTAACTAGACCACATTTCGTTGACAACGACTTTAATTCTTCATATGGAAGCTTCATGGAAGAATTGTGAACTTGCTGTCATGCACATTGATCGCTTGCACCGCACCGTGCAGAAAATCTGGTTTTTATACGCTTTTCAAGCCGGAACTGTAACACTGAGTGAATCTGGCGTAAGACTATTTTTTCCAAAAGGTGGTCACCAACATCGTGTGCGTGGCCTTTTGCATTTTTCAGTCTTTTTCTTAGAAATACAATTTTTGGTCCATTTATAATTTTACCGTAATCCACTACATCCATTGATCAGCAAACAGTTCTTCAAAAAGCTTCTTTAAAATATCACCATCCCTCTATCGATATGCTCATGGAACTTTCCGTCAAACATTTTTAAGCACAACCATAAACCTGGCCCAAGCAGTGAGCGTGATTATTAGCTGGGTTTAAACCGCAGTTGTGGTACCGTAAGTTGCACTTCCGACAGCAATCGAAAAAGCAGAACGCTAAATAAGTGTTTTCCTCGATATCAAGTTGTCCAGTTTTCTTACAGAAAATAGGGTTGTTTTCAATCCACACAAGCTTCTGCCAAAAAAAAAAAATAACAATAAGCTGTAAATAATAAAGAAATAATTAAATAAATATATAAAAAAGTAATCAGATAAACTGATATCATTCGTAAATGATTAGAGGAATATCCCAGATCACAAAAACCCTAAATAAAAACAAGAGAACGAAGTTTTACCACAAACAATTTAAGCAAATGTAAAAATGATAAATTTGATGAATTTTTTTGGACCCCTAAATTATTTTAGATAAAGCCGGATTTCGTACTACGTAATCTATTAGCCATTTCGGAGTTGCGTAGGGAAATGGGTAGAGTTTCAGATTTAAACTGATCGATAAACTGACACCACCATATAAAAGATCATGTTGAGACTGGTTATTTGACCAAGTTTGGTGCTCTAACATTGAACAGGAATCAAGTTATGACTCTTGAAACATGGTTAAAGATCCATACAAACGTCTATAGTTTTGTGACTGAGCGTCACACAAAACCATATAAACTCTTTAAAATTTTTATTTTTCTTTTAAACTGTAAAATTCGTCATGCATCTACTACTTGGAAGGAACTAATTCGAAAACCACTGTGTTTGCCCCTTTTAAGGAATATCACAGAAATCGTAAAAAAAATTAAGAGTTTATATGGTTTTGGGGGACGCTTTCACAAAATTACTGAACAGAGGTTTGTATGGATCTTTAACCATGTTTCAAGAGTTATAACTTGATCCCTGTTCAACCTTAGAGCACCAAACTTGTTCAAAAAACCAATCTTAACATGACCTTTTATATGGTGGTGACAGTTTATCGATTAGTTTGAATTTGAAACTCGCCCCAATTCCCTACGCAACTCCGAAATGGCCAATAAAATTGTTATTATTCCGTTTTATCAAAATGGCGATTCTTATACGCGGCGAAGTTGAGATTGTTTATTCATCGCTGAAATGCAATGAAGAGTAAAAATGTATCAGCTTTAAGATCTGACTTGATAAAATCGCTCGTCAGTAAGTCATATAGCCACTGTCTTTGTATTAATCATACAACGCTGCACATCCAAATTAAAAACAAACGGCGACAGCTTAATTACCTCTAGTTCGGTGCTGTTAGCAGCTGGACAATATTTTCTACAATTGCATGGTGGAGCAGTTGTTGAAATAGTTGGTTGTAAGGTACTCTCTGTGTTCTGAAGTTTCGCCGCAAGATCAAGCATTGCTTCTCTCTTATCTTCAGTATTTTCCTCAAGTTGGTATGAGCTTCGGAGGTCGCTGTTCGTTGATAGGCTTTTACTTGCTATACTATTTCCATTAAGTGGAAGCAAATTCAGTAACCATATACACACAGTTAGCAAAAATACCCTCGAATCGTCATTTTGGACCTCTTCTCTATTCACATCGGTTAAAATCTTGTAATAAAAAGAATACAGGTTTAGCAAAACTTTTAATTTTGCAAATTTTGGAATGCCTGAATATATGAATGTCAATGGATGGATTCAGACCGGTATCGAAGTTAAGCAAAACTATGTACAATATAATTGCTTTAAAATAACCGAATCCCAACCACTTGACGCCTTTTTTGACCCTGATAAATTTTCAAGATGTTCATTTCCATTGTTTTATGCTAATTTAAGTGAAAAAGAATTAGACTAAGGCACTGTACTGTGGGATAAAATTTTAAAAAAGAAAACATGTCCATTTCAATTTTGTAAAGTAGTGACTGTATGCCTGTATCAACGTTTTCTTAATTGTTTTGTTCCGTTGACTACATTTTTTTGTTTCTAAAAAGAGTTTATTTCAATGCAAACGATTCCCATTAGTTATATTGTGGGATGGGACTTGTGAAAGCAATACGACTACCGCTGCACGGAACAGTATCAGTAGTATCTTAAGTTGAAAAACGGTTAAAAAAGTACACAGTACTATTTTTGTTTCTTATTAAAGCGGAAAGCAACTTGCACCTTGCTGTACTGTTGACTTTTGTTATAATATATGATGACAAATAGCTGCTGAGTAAACAAAGACGTGACGAATCGATCCATGGCTACCAAAACAAAAGCAGCGGAGCAAAATTAGCGACCACGAAGCTAACTCAACTTGGTGGAATTCTCGTCCTGTCAAAGTTTCCTATCTCCATACGAGTCGAACGATTCAAATGGCAAAAAAAACATTGCCGCAAACTAGCTACGCCCCATGACGTTGAAGAGGACAGCATGAAAACAAAACAAAATAAAACAGTAGAAAGTAAAATATTTGTATCTCAATGGGCCTAAATTTAACCGGACAACTCCCTAGCTAGGCCGATACAAGGGGTACTGCCACAAATTCTATGATTGGTTCTCATACATCAAGCCATTTCGTATAGAGACTAAAATTAATTGCAGTTTTTGATATCACGTGGAAATTAATTTCAGGACGGAAAGCCAATCAGTGATTACCCATGCAGATTAAGCTTAATTAAGGAACTGAAAGTATATTTATATTTATATTATGATGTATTTATATTTAGAAAAGAAATAAAAAGCGAAAGAGAGAAGAGAGCGAGAGAGAAAGAGATCTTTGAAAACTTCATATCGCACGTAAATTGTCTTTTAGGGATCAAATAAAGTTTAATACACGCCCAGGTGGATCTCATTTAGGGGTTTGATTCTAATTTCCCGACCGGGTGTCCTCTCCCCCTAGTCATATAGAAGGTACCCCTCTGGTAAAACTGACCCCTCGTTATGACTTCTTTTGCCACCATAATATATAGTTTGTCCTGTCAGCACAGTTATTAATTTGCATTTAAGCCCCTTCCTGTAACGTTGGAAAGAGCCAGAGGGCTCGGCAAACGTTTCTCGTCAAAGTTAAAGATAATAAATTAATAACAATTATTCACCGAAGTGGAGGTGGCTAGTAGCCACCCACTGAGGTGAATAAGCTAAGACGAGAAAAACTTCGTATAAATGACCTTCGCGTATTACATAAGACACGAACGCATTGTACGCATGCGTTAATTTTTGGCGCGCCACGTTGGATTGCCGTTCCTACGGGAAACATTCACATGAAAACGAGTCAAGAATAGAAATAAGACGCGAACCATTTATACGAGCTGTTCTCGTCTCAGATAAGACACGGCTCGTATAAATGGCACAGTTCGCGTCTTATTTAAGATGCGTCTTATGTAAGAAGCGTCTTATTTTTCCTCGTATAAATGACCCTAATGATGATTTTTAACTCATTTACTGTTGCCAACGATTACAATTTTGGCTCGCGATGACCGAACGGCCGTGGTCGTCGCTTTTTCTTGGCGACAAATAAAACTTTTGAAGGCGTTTGTTTAGCTCTTGCGGCGAAGTTTCTTCAAAAGGAGTTGTGAATTCCTTTTTGTACTTAAAATCATTCTGTAAAAAAGATTATTAAATTTAGTTTTAAACTTATTTTATGAACAAGTCAACTAAATAAAGTAACGCAAGACTTAAGCTTAATTTGAATTTGTAAACAACAAAACCCTTTTCACCGGTTTTATCGATAAATTCAAGTCAAAAAGACAAAGCTTTACCTGTTAAAACTTCCAAACCGAACTTCGTCACCTTCTTCATGTACTTTAGGAATAGCTTGATTGATTAGTTGTGAAATTTCTTGGTTTGTTACGGCAGCAAACCGGGAAGGCATTTTGCTCGCAACTTACGCGAGTTTGGCGTCGCTCGCTCGGAGGAACTGGATGTGAATCAGTGAATAGTGCAGGACATTCACTGATAGCTAATCAGAGCGCACGAAAAACACTATCCACTGTTTTAGTATATACTAAACAACAATGTAAACGAGATAAAGATAGGCTCAGGAACTCAGACTGGATCCTTTAATAGAATGGTTGTTAGTGTGTAAACGAACTTTTGGAGCGTAGCCTACTGAAACGGTTAAAGTTGGACAGAGCAAGCAGAGGAAGAAAAGTTATTTGTGACCTTATCGGTTGTTGTTAAATTTTATAATTGATACCGCGAATCGCCTTTGTTTTACTGTAGAATCGAGTAAAACGTCATACGACCGTGTATTAAACCTGGTAAAATGTTATCCAATGCTCCGCAGTAAATAAAAGAAGGCGATTGGAGCTATCAATCGTAAAATTTAACTACAACCAAGGTCACAGGTAACTTCTCTGCCCCTGTGTTTTAAATGGCAAGGAAGCAAGTTGACAACTTAAATAATGACCAGAACAACATGCAGTTAAATATATATCAGCCAGTTTATTGATTTTGCAGGTAATTGTGTTACATAAATGACAAATGTTGTTCTGTACCCTAATCCTATCACTTCGTCAAAAAGTGTCTTGTGATACATTAAACGAAAATTTAGAGAAAAGATAACAAAGAAGCGGCTCATATGCATTATTAAACAAAAAATAATCAAGAATAAAAGTAGTGTAAAGTTCCTGTCAACATTCAGGAGAATAGCTCTCGCATAGGGGCGGCACGTTTTTATAGCCAGCGAATTATTATTATCAAAAGAAATAATTAATACAATGAAATTATTATAATGTACGTGCAGAAAATTAAAGTTCAAATAGTCGCATTCACATAGAGCCTCGTTGTAGTACCAATATTCAGGGTTTCGCGGTGGCTGTAGTGGCGATGGGTTTTGTAGTAGCGGGTAGTGTTGGAAGCTTGTAAGGCAGTTCCGAGTACGATTTCTGGTCGATGCAGTTGCACATGCATTTGTATGCTCCGCGCATGCACGCACCGTATGTGTACCCGGCCATGCTTATGCACGTGTAGAAGGCGTGGTTACATTCACGGCAGCAGTCAAAAGTTTGTTTGCAAACATACTTTTTGGATGGCGGTGAAGCCGGGAGCATAATGGAGGCGGCATCTCGAGACAACACCGGGAAATTTTCGTAGCTTAGGTAGTTGTCTTCTTCCTGGAATTAAAAAGAGGGAGAGAAAGAGAGAAAAAAACGTAAATTTTACATCAGAAAATGTCATTTAAATTTATTTTAAACAGTCGATTTTTTTACCAGCGAACCCTCCCAAAAAATAAAGGTCGCTATCGACGGGAGGACGGTGTCTGCCAACGAGAATTGAGCCACAGTGGCTCCTCTTAGTCGTACAAGAGTTTCGTATACATCTACATTTTGGCGTAGAAATTCTATTATTACATGCAATTTTTTATTTACGACATGTGTTGCCATTTTTTACTAAAAGAAGATTGCATTTAATTGCTTGTAATCCATTAAATACAATGAATATAGAGATAAAACCATTTCTTAAGTTTTTTCCTACAGGGGGATAAAAACCGGCAATGGGAAATTGCAAAGTCGTCATTCAAACTGGTGGTCGCGGTTCCCAGCTCGTTTGATAAGCGTAACAAAAAAGTTTACAATAAAAGCAATATAAACAGGTGAGCGTTACTGTGATCTAGGCAAAACTGACATCAATTGCAAAAAGAAGGAAAAACTAAGAATAAGGATAAAGCTCTATGTGCCTTAAGCATGCACTCCGGTAGGTTGAAACTGTTTTTCCGAGATAGTGCTGTCTAAGCAGTACATCATTCTGCAATGCTGTATGTCAAGTCAAGTTTATAAGCTGTTAAAAACTTAAGGGAAATCTTGGCCTTGAATGCTTACCCGAACAACAAGAGGGAGCCTGCTCACGTGTAATTGAGTACACTCTTCTTTACAACTGCAGTTGCTATAGTCATCTTCTTGTTCTTGTGCCAGCAGGGCGTCCACCATCATTTCCTTGGGTTCATCTTCTCACAAGCTAAGATCATCATCCAAGTTTGTTTTTGCCTTATACCAGTCAACTGCATCCTCTGTTAGATATCCTTGAGTTTGGAGAAAGGCCGTTGGAAGGACTAGAAAACAAATAATCAGAAATGACTTCATCATAATCCTGATCTTAGCTATGAATGTTAATGATGCAGATAGCTAGCTTCAACGTGCCAAGCCACCAGATTGCCGTGAACTGAATGTGTTTGCTTGTATAAAGAGCTCTTATATCACAAAAGAAAAATATGAAATGCTTATCATTTTGTTTGTGATTTGCTAGTTAGAAAAGATTGCTACTTCTAAGGCCGTAGTCACGTATACTTGGAATTTTAATTGAACCATTTTATTTGGTAGCGTTTTAAGTGTTCACTTTATGTCGGCTTTAGGGCTAAAATGCAACGCTTGCATGGTTTAATTACAACTTGATCGTGTTTTACACGCGAAAATCAGCAAAAGCTAGTATTTTCACTCAAGTCATAATTCTACTTACATTTCGTCAAAATACGTCACTACTGAAATTCCACGCAAAATTATAACATTTCAGTTCCTTTTGCTTTTTTTTTTTGGTGATCATGTCTAAGTGCTTAATTGTATTTGCCAACAGAAGTAGTCCCAGGTCGGAACAGGAAGTGCAGCCTCTTAACTCAAGAGTGGTATGTCAAGTTAAAGTTAAGTGCTTTTATCAATAGATTATCAGAGGATCTATATTAGGGCTGCGGAAAAATGACTATTAATTCAATATTTATCAGTAAGATGTATCGATAAGTTTGACCTTTTCCCGGCTTTGCGCGGACATTCTTGAAATTTCAGACTCCGCTGAAAGGTTGCAGTCATTGAATTGTTATCGAAAAGTCCAGTCAGGTGGATGTACTGAAATATTATCAATTGTTCTTTAGAGAATCCATATAATAGAGCATGAACAATATTTATCACTGTAATGTAAAGCGGATCCATACATTAAATCAAGTAGTTTTGGTTATAGGTTTTACCTGTGTATTGCGTTTTCGGCGAGGGTTTTGTAACTGCAACTAAATGCAAATGCAGGAAAACAATATCACCTACAGCTGTAATTTTATCTGAATACCCTTCCTCTTTCAGCCTGATGGCGTCAAACAGTTTACCAGCTTTAGGGTTTTAAAAGTTAGTGTAAAGTAGAAGACTGACAACCAAAACGGTTATCCATTTTCCGTAAGCTCAATGCTTCCCTTTTTTTTAAACTCATGAAAACGTACCCCCGCCCTAGTATTCTTTTCCTTGTCCAGATATCACTCTTTCCATAGCTACCCCAAGGACCTTTTCCTAGTTTATCGCGTTTACCTCTCAATGCAAGGGCCATCAAAGGGCCAGGGGATTTATAGATTATATTTACCTGCTTAAGCTAAAAGGTCGCTGGCTTTTATATGATATTCAGTTTTTTTTTATTCCGCTGGAGGAAAAAAAAACTCCTTGCAAATATGCCGCAAATTTATAAAAGACGGAGGAGTAATGGCCTGTTTACATTGAGATGGGGGAACTCAGGTAGGTGAAGTAACCCGCCTGTCCATATTTAATCTCTCATTTTAATTTGATCACGTGGGTAGGGCGGCTGGTAGGTCGGTCTGCCAGACCGGGTGACCCTCACAGCTGGGGTCTCAAGGTGGGGTAACCCCCACCTAGCCGGGGTCGGAGTAGTGATACATCAAACTCGCGCAAAATTGCCTTGGGCGGTGACTTTTATCATTATTAAAGGTAACGATAGAAAACCACAGCACGGAAGGTTGCAGTAAGAGTAGCAAGTGAGTGTAGAAGAGCATTAATCGCCAAAACACTTGTGTTTTGCCAGCATTTTTCTTTGTTTACGTGCTTAGCGACCATTGAATATGATCTTGAGAAAGTGCATCCCGGGATGGCGGGGTTGTAAGATTGCATGTTAAGGAGGGTTATTGTTTTACCCCACCTAAGCGGGTTACCTCACCTACCTGGGGTTCCCCAGTTCCATGTAAACAGGCCCTTACTATAGGGCAAAGATGTTAATCGCACATTTGCGTACCAAAAAAATAAAAGGGGTGCGACATCTTTTTGAATCCATATACCATTACGACAGTAACAATTACGCTAGAGATGCAGTTCATCCATTGATATCCTCTTAACTATCCATCGGAATTTGCAACAACCTAACAATTGTAAGAATTGGTCTCAGTGTTCACTTTCTTTCATCTTTGAGGTATTATTTTTAAATGCCCTTCAGCCCTGAAATGCACAAGTTAATAGGCACAGTAGTCAATCTCTTTTTAAACTTTCAAAAATATATAATTAGCTTATATTTACTATTATACAGAATAAAACACAATGTTGAAATATTTTATTTTGGGATTTTTATTTTCCCGACTTCTTTTGTCATTACAATTAAGCCTGTAAGCAAATTCTAATTGTAAGAAGTAATAAAAAATGATTATAAAACTCAAACATAACAATATAATGTAATGAGAAAAGCGATAAACTGAGTGTTTAAAAGCGAGTAATTTCTTCCTATACCTTACATTTGAAAGGGTGCAATATTTTTGCTATTGACGCTCGAATACAAATACAAATAAATGAACAAGTGGACGCCACGCACGAACAGCCGTTAGAAAAAAGTTCAGGGGTAATAATTCTCTAAAGGGGTATGCTTCTCCAAGCATTTACACATGCACTTGTAAGCGTTACGATAGCAGAACTCGGGACCACCGCTATAACTTCCAACAGATTTCATGCATTTAGCAGAGACAGCATTGCAGGCTCGACAACAGTCGAACTGATAGAGTGCCAGGAACTTGCATCGATATCTGGGAGTCTTCTTGAACACCACTGTCGATCCCAAAAAGCAGTTGATTGGCGTGTCCTCAAATTTGTGAAAACTTCCCTCCAACTATATTTAGACAAGAAAAGCAAGGTCAGTCCTTCGAATCATTCATCTTTTTACTCCAAAATTAAAATTTACAAGCGATAAAAAACTACAAGATATGGATGTTTTTCATACGGCAGTCTGGGTTGTATTTTGCAGCCTAAAAGACTCTGTAAATCTATTGAAATAACCTAAGGAGCAGTTTGTTTCGCGAATTGCCATAAAATATGACCATTGTTTCTGATTGCTTACCCTTAAATGTGCCGGTATATCCAGCTTCTCACAAGATGGCTCACAATGAGCCAAGCACTTTGTCGACTCGTCATTCTGGGAAGATGTTAAGAGAGCTGGTTCGTCTCGGAATTCTAAGCTTGTCGTTTCAGGCAATAATGCTCTTGTGTTCTGGACGGAAGAATCTCTTGACATGTTCTTCAGTGGTGAAAGCGTTCACAAAAGCTAGAGCAAGGGAAAGAGTAACAAGGCATGAACACGTCTTCATTGCTTCTCCCTGGCAAGATAAGCTGCAAAACTTTGAAGGTATTAATGCCTCGCTCTAAGATTCTCTCAAATGAAAAAAAAGACTTTGCTTCACTGTCTTTTTATGACAGGTATATCGTTATATCGGTACAGATAATGTGTGGATATTGTCTCTGCGCTATCATTCACGTTCACTATTGAACGGACTTCGTCAAATACGTGACTCCTCTCAGGATTTGATATTAGCCAATCAAGATCTATCCGTTGCTATGGTAACAAGAGATATTTCTCGTTTTTCAGGACTCCTTTGCTTTGCACACAGGTAGAGATGTGTGCCAAACAGAGTTTAATCTGATCACAGAAAGCATTAATTCAAAGTTGATTTTTTTAAAAAATGAAACTTTCCAAAATGTTGGTTGTTGGTGTTTGAAAAGGATCAATAAAGTTAGACTGGGCGTCAGTTTAAACGCATCTACCATCACTAATCTTTGACTCATATCTCGAAGATGTTTATTTTGCGCTTTATTTTCGCTTTACGATTTTCTTTCTTCGCTTTTGCTGGTATAAGTCAAGTGATATGGATTTCTGAAGTCTAATTTTCGTACCTACTTTTACACAAAGATCATGTCGTGATCCCGGCAATCTTCTTAAAAGAGGTTGGTCTTGGTTGGTTGCTTTTTCCCAAAAATAGTCAGAGAAAGAAATATTGCACATTAGCCAGGAAAACATTAACAGGAAAAAGAGTGTTTAATTCAAAGGGCAAAAGATCTCTAAACAAGTATAACTAAATTAACTCAATTGAGGTTTTATTAATCTTAAGAAGTATGCTGGTTTCAGTTGCGTGCATGAAAACAAATGCAAAGTACTGTTCAATATCAGTAATTTGTAAGATACTAAAAATTTGCCTTTCCACTGCTAAACCCAGAGAAATATAATGTGCAACAAACAAGCAAAGCCGTGCAGGTATCAAAAGTAAATGTGGCTGGTAAACACATGATCTAAGACTTATCTAATTCGTTTAAAATACTAAAATGACAACAACGAAAAAAACAAAAAACAACAACAACAAAAAGAGCATCACAGTAAGGCTGTCATACTGTACTGCAAAGACAAAAAAAATATATGAAAAAAAAAGACAAAAAAAAAATAAATAAATGAATAAATGAATGACCCAAATAAAACAAAATCAAGGTGGCACAGAATTGCAAGACATTTTTTTTTATTCTCCATTTGATTTATCCACTATACTGTGTATTATATTTAGCTTGCTTTCCCTTTATTTTGTATGCATATTATGGTTGGTTTGGCCATCATCAGTGATTTGTGATGACCCCTCTACGATGCCACTTGATGTATCGTGGTTCATGTTAATCTGCGCTTAAATTTACCTTATAGACTCTGAAGTCATTTTTTAAAGATTACATAAACCAGATCTGCAATTGGTTAGTTCAAGAGAGGGAGAACCAGCTGCAAATCTTTGCTGTCTGGATCTGTTAGTGGACGGGTTTAGATTGTCGCATATCAATCTTCACTTGTTTGTAATTCTTGATAAAAGAAAGTTAGGTGTGGTTCTACCTCAAGTTCAAAAATCAACCAATATAACATACAATTTTTGTAACATATAAAATATATTACCACGGCTCACAAACATTTTCCACTCAGTTATGGCTCAGAGATTCGCAAGTGTTCCCATCCTGTTGTATTCTACTTATAATGAAAAAAGCACGAAAATATTCAAAGCAAATGCTTTGAAAAGATATTTGTAGATTTTTTGGATCAAGAGTAAGAAAATAGTTCAAATAGCATGAATAAACTTGAAAGCCGAAAGTAGTCAAGTTTTGAGATTTCAGCATAGGATTAACTGACTGATGATCTAACACTTTTTCGTAACTGAATCAAGCCATTCCACTTACATGCAAAGAGGGTTAATGCATCAGCTAATTGAAAACCCGGCCCCCCGACCCCCGGGGCATAGCGAGAGATAGCGGGGATTTAAACGGCCAATGCCGGGATTTAACGCACGTTAACAACGTGTTGGCCCCCGGGGGGGCGATGGGATTAAAAAAATATCTGCATGTTTAACCCGGGCTATGAGCGGGGATTTAACAGCACGAACGCATTTTCGGAGGCGGGGACAGAAGCGGGGATTTAACATGAATGACAAAAGGTAAAGCCTGGTTTCCCAAGGTGGTGAAGATGGCGGCAGAAGGGAGATGATGCTGCAGAGAATGACATTGAAAACATAGAAGAAACAGAACAGGAAGGTAGAAACTAGGTCGCCCTAGTCTCAAGCCGAGAAAGGGATGGAGCAACTCAGTATCAAAAGCAAGGAGTTGCCGTTAGTCAATTCTAGAACACCCAGGATGAAATCGATCGTCAGAACTAGACAATAAGCAAAGAAAGCTGGTTTTCACTTCGCAAGACAACACAAAGTAAACCTTGGAACAGATAGAAGCCTTGTACAACAGAAAGTTCAGGAGACGATTTTTGGCTAAAATCACTGGCAGATTGACAAGTCAATAGTGAATCAGTGCCTGCCAAAATTAATGGGGGACCCAGCCCCCCCACCGGCCCCTCCCCATGCTCCGCCAGCAGCAATAATTGCTGTTGGTGGTGTCTCGCTTTGGATGAGCAATGTTTGCTGGGATACTAAATAATGACAATTCCAGTTTGGGATGAATTTGGTTTCAAGAGTGGCCGTTTATTTGATTTAAGCATATAAAGCTAGAAAAATCCGGATACACAAGAAGATTATGCTAGCAAGGATGAGGGCACAGCCGCCATCCGGGAGATAAAAGTATACCAAAAGGAAAGGGATTTAACCTCTTTCAATGAAACGAACCAGGTGAAAAAAGGAACGAAAAAAAAAAAACAACAAAAACAACAAAAAAAACTATAAAGCTTACTGGGATGTATTTTCTTAGGGTGTCAACCCTAACCCTAACTCTAACCCTAAAACAGCATTCTTTTAAGAAAAAGTGTTTTCGCACTATAAGATCCGTCAGTGAATGTGAATCATTGCAAAGTGATATTGATAATCTAGTTCAATGGAGTAATGAATGGAAGCTGGTCTTTAACACAGAAAAATGCTTTTTATGCTCGGTAACAAGAAAACACGAACCAATTACATATGATTTTAACATGGGAACTAAAACCTTAATAAGAGTTGACACTCAACGTGATCTTGGCGTTCTAATAACTTGCATGTGACCCCGGTTTTAATGAAAACATTAATGCACAGGTTAATAAAGCTAATAAGATGCTAGCATTTATACCTCGTACCATCTGCATACTAAGTGAGCAATATTTACCTACACTGAGATCACTTTACACGGCCCTAGTGTGCGTTCCCACCATGATGATTCCTCTGAAATCTGGAGCCCGAGGTCCGATCTCTATGGTAAAGTTAGTGGAGGGGTCCAACGACGTGCAGCAAGGGTTCTCCTGTCCGAGCTAAGCTACAATGAGAAGCTCAAACGATTGGATCCACTTCCGTTAGTTTACCAAAGAGAAGTCAGAGACCTTGTAACTTTTTACAGACTCAAGTGTGGTCACTATAATTGCTCGTTGGACTTCCATTTTCAGTTCTGCTCTGATATGATACTAATTAAGGTCATTCTCAAGTAATAAAATTACTAGACTAAGATTAAATTTAGTTAAAACCGACTTCTTCAAGGGAACGTTTTTAATAGAATTCCTTATTTATGGAATAACTTATTACCCTACTACCACAAAACTGAAGTTTTTAAATAGAATTCCCTATTTATATTATGGAATAACTTACTACCCTACTATCATAGCACTGAATTTTTTTTTAAATAGAATTCCTTATTTAGCAAACTTGCTAACCGCTTATGTAAACCTATTGATTTAAGGGTAGTCTTTACTACTTTCAAAGTCAGAAATCTTTTTAATGTGAAAGATGCTGTCCCTGAGGGGCTACGCTCACGTGTGGTCTATAAATTTTCGTGTGCAAGTTGTAATGCTTGTTGTGTTGGTGAAACCAGCCGACACTTCTCCACACGAGTGCGCGAGCACTTACTTTCAGACATGTCTTCGAACGTTTTTAAACATCTGCAGAGTTCAGAGTTTTGTAGAGCATCCTGCACACCGGATTGCTTCGAGATCCTGGACTCTGAGTACCAAGATCCTGGACTCTAAGTACCAAGTGAAGCTTAAGGAATCCATGTTTATAAAATGGGAGAAGCCCGATCTCAACCAGCAGGTAAAACACAGTAACCTGACTCTCTCCCTGTAAAGAACTAAGCGTCACTCATTTAGTTTTTTTTTGTTGTCTTAGTACGCAATATTGACAACGCAATGTAACGAACTTTGTAAGATCGCGCGCGCTTTAAATTCAACGGCAATTTCAAAATATGTAACACTGAAGATGACGGATGTACCGTCGAAA
This sequence comes from Porites lutea, assembly GCF_958299795.1. Classification (NCBI taxonomy): domain Eukaryota; kingdom Metazoa; phylum Cnidaria; class Anthozoa; order Scleractinia; family Poritidae; genus Porites; species Porites lutea. Next base: position 12,444,803 of record NC_133212.1, read on the forward strand.
CATGTCTGGAAAATTAAAGAAAGTTGTTATGTTTATACGAATTCCTTATTTATGAAATAACGTACTACCCTACTACCTTAGAACTGAAGTTTTTTTTTTTTTAAATAGAATTTCTTATTTATGGAATAACGTATTACCCTACTACCTTAGAACTGAAGTTTTCTTTAATAGAATTCCTTATTTATGGAGTAAGGTATTGCCTTACAACCTTAGAACTGAAGTTTTTTTGAAGTAGAATTTCTTATTTATGGAATAACGTATTACCCTAATACCTTAAAACTGAAGACCTTAGCCTTGTCATTCTTCAAAAAACATTGCAGAGCTTTTTATAAGAATAAGATAAGGGGCTTTGATCCTGATCGCCCACATGTAACCTGGGCATGAAATCATGGCAATTATCAATTTATATGCGTTACTTTTTCTGACAATTTCTCTTTCTTTCTTTGTTATAATGTAATATGCGGGCGACAAGAGGAGCCGGCAATCCTAATCTCCAGGTTGTTATTACGCATGCTCCCATGTATGTAGCCAGCATTGGACCTCCACTAAGACTGAATGGAATGTACAGAACGCAATTTGATCCTGAGCGTTTGGAGGCTTCACTCGTAATCTGATCACGCGTGTTTTGACTATCTGTCACGTGAAACTTACGCAAAGCACAGCGATAGAACAAAAACGTTTGTCGCCCGCACTCCGTAACCTTTGGTTATTGCTAGTCTAATTTTAAATTAGGTGGACTAGCCCGTACGGTTCTTCCGTTCCCTTCTTGCAACCTCGTTCCCAGGGACAGGTAGGAGAGAACCCTGGGAACGAGGTTGCCCTTCTAGTGTTTCCCCGCTGTTAACCTGTGTCTGTATATTTATTATATTGTATGCAGTAAAAAAAAAACATGGATTAAAATTAAATTAAAAAGGTAGATCTCCACCTCAGCCCCAGGCCCAACCCCGAATTCTGAGGATTTTGGGCTTAACATGGGGAAATATAGCTGATTCCCCCTCATAACTCCTGATAAATTTCGTTACTTTTTGCACAAAAAAAAATCATCATCAACGTCAAGGAGAAAGAAGAAAAAACAACAACATCGTTCCCAGGGTCTTCTCGTTTTCCACCGCCATATTGGAAAACGAGAAGACCCTGGGGACCCTGGTTTAAAGTACAAGGTGAACTTGCCGTAAGGCTGGACTAAATGAATCAGATGATGAGACACGTACAAAAAATATTGGATTATGAGACTCAAGATGAGACAGACGAGACTGTTTATTCGGATTAAGTGTGGAGCCAAGAAAGGCTGACCATTCCTGGAGAGGCGATGGCGCTGTTTCACAATGATTCAATTATCTAGAGTTATGTTTAACAATTCAGAATTAACCTGTTATGACTGTTATGGCATTGTTCAAATTAGTTGAGTTAGCTTTGGTACAAGCACGTTATAAAAGGATTAATATAAAAGTGTTACAAAACGTTCTCCATGTAAATTGAAATGTACACTTCCGAAACAACAGACTTGCGCCTTAGAACAAATTGAGACTGCAAACAATTTTATCTCCCAGTAGAATCGACACATATATTTTATATGCTCTCAAACTAGCATTGTCCAACAGATTTGAGCATGTTGAGTGGTGCTTCTGAATTCTTCTAAATTTCTTTCAGTGGTTTTTTCTGGGGGGTTCCCAAATACGAATGATCTCCCCTTCTGTTCTTCTGAAAACGGGGCGCAAGTATTATTCTTGAAGCACAACGCACAAGTCGAACAGTAACATTATTTAACAACCTAAGCTGGATTCCCTTTTATAATGAAGCGTATACTAAACGTTGTGAACTGGTCTTTAAAAGGATAAATGGCTGTCAGTTACCCGACTATTTGAGGGCATCTCTAAGAAAAAACTCCGGTGTTGACTCAAGAAACACGAGAAATTGTAATGTGAACTTATCTTGCCCTCTTCACAGGATCATCTCGGGGGAAGGACGCACCTTTGCTGTAAGAAATGTAAAGGACTGGAACATTCTACCCCGATCGCTGAAGACAAAGAAGTCTTTGAAATCCTTTGAGGCTGAATTATGGAAAATAGTTTTAAATTCTCAGAAGTAAAAGGGATGGTTTCATATAAATTAATGACAATAGATGGATATTAGATGCTCTTCGTTTTTAATAGTTTTTTATTTTTATCGAATTCTAGAAATATTTTTATTGTAGATAATAACTTATTGCTAATGTAGTTTTTATAAATTGTGTTTTTATATTTTTAGAGGGCCACAAGTTGATCAGTAATGTTCAGTTACTGTTAGGTGTCACCCTCATAAAGAAATAAGAAACATGGCGGCCAGTGGCGGCCGCAGCGGAGCTATTTGAATTTCCATGTTTTTCTTCCTACGAAATTCGTCTCCTTTGTTTTCAATAACTCGCTCTAGCTCTTTCTCTGGCTCTTTCTCTGTTATCCACGTTAGTGTAAACAGAAAAAATAACGCCGAAAAAGGCACGACTTTGTTGTTGTTTTTTCTTTCTAAAAGTCCGGTCCGCCATGTGATTTCTTTCCAAATAAAACCTTAACTTGCATTTGGGTTGCCATACCTGTTGATTGATTGCCTGTGGTGCAGACGGACGTTCGGAAGCGGTCAGTGTACGGTCACGTGATTACCAAATTTTCTCGGATGGGTAGATTGCCACATTTCCTTAAATATGGGACTCCTCCCACGCGCAGCGCTTCGCTAAGAACACAACGTCAAGTGAGGATCACGAGAAAACGCGCAAGTAATAGCCCTGTTACGTTTGTTATAAACAAACGTTTTGCCGCCCTCTTCTTTCTGCTCTCCTTTTCTATTTTTCACCCGACCAGTTTTCGACGTCGGTTTTCATTCTCGTTCGGTTCCTGGTTGCACTGCAGGCGCAGAGTGTTCCAAGTGTTCGAAAGTGTCGTCACGACAATTCGTCATGAAACGTCCCTATGGTAACTGTAAGTTTTGAAAGTTTTAGTTCGCATTTGTTCTTGTACTACTGTTTGTACCACATCGCCTTTTTTAATGAAAATATTGGCGCAATTGTAACATGGTCGTGCTTCAAAAATCGGATAACCAACTTTACGCAGACATTGTTCGATGTTTGAAACAAAATTTTCGATCTGAGTTTCAACCGCCTTTCGTTGCGCCGCATGGCGAGCGAAAAGTCCGAATTCGAACCGGTTGTCATTTCAAATCGCAATTACCGGAAGACCATTGGCGAGAAAAGTACAATCGTAATGTAAAACAGAGTGTTCGAGGATTTTATACGCCGGCTCATGTTCCGTATGCTTCAGTTGGAGATGTTTGTTTGGATGTAAAAGACCTCGTAGTGAAAACAGTCGGCGGCGAACAGAGCCCTGAGAAGGTAGGTTAAAAGCTTAAAAACACAGTTGTTTTACTTATATATTCACATTTATCTCATCCTTAAATCTGAAAAGACGTTCTCATTTAAACCAATTCACCATTCTATTCTCCAGAATCAGCTAGGGTATATTGTATGTAAGCATTTAATATACCACGAGAAATCCAACGATGTCCCTGATTTGAAAACCAAATATATTAAACTTTGTTATCAGAACATGCACATGCACTGCTTGACATCCCTGTTTTCTCTGTAAAACTCCCTTGACCATTGCAAACAAAATTTCGTCATGTCTTGATTAGCATCTCATACAGCTTTTTTTATGGAGGAATTAAAAAATTCCTTCATTTGAAAAATATGTCCTGTAACCCTGAGTAGTTATCCTGAGTTATCTCGTTATTGTTTCAGTTTAAAAATTCTAGTCTTGCTGCTGATCTCTGTGAACAAGAGAAAAAGAAGGACGAAGATCATGTGGTAATAAGTCAGAAGGTAGGGCGAGAAACACAAATTCTGTTATAAGTAATGGCAAGTTATTGTTTTTACGACATCGCAAACAGGACGGCAGGAAGAAGAGGACGACAAAACGCTTTTGAGTGGCAAAAGTGACAGGGCTGTTGCCTATCTGTTTTGACGTGATCTTCACTTGGCATTAATTTTTTGTTTCCAGTCTTTTACAAAAAAAGATCTATTTAAAAGAAAGTGAAGATTGCCGGAAGCTTTTTTCAAACAAAATTGTTGTCACGCTTGTCACACAAGGTTTGCCGTCTTCTCCCCTCTTTCGTCCTGTTGCGTTAGTTCACTCAGCGTACGCCTTTGGTAAGATGAAAATACAATTCTTCTATGATTTTTAAAAATAATCTCTTTTGTAGTTTTTGTTGTTGTTGTTGTTGTTGATGTAGTAAACTCAATAATAAATTATAAATAATGATTATATCATCTACTTCGAAAATGTAGAAGGGGCCATTTAAGAATACGAGGTTTTATTTATTTTAATATGTTGTTGTTTTTGTTGTTCAGTTGTTGTTTTTCAATATCTGAAAAGGATGATTTTTTGTCATGACTTTGAAACACTAAACTGTGTACAAGATAATAGTGAAGTAAACTTTATACAATTGGTTTACCTCATTGGTCAATAATAAAAAGCACATTTCCTCTTTTTATAATTAGAATACCGTAAAATTCCGAAAATAAGCCCTTCCAAATATAAGCCCCCCAAACTCGTAACGCAAAGAACCTTCCGTTAAATCACCCCTCCAAATATAAGCCCCCCGGGAGCTTGTACTTGGAAATTGCCCTCAAATACAAAGTAAAACAAAGCAAAAACGGTAAATCTCTTTCCAACTGTAAGGCTAGCCCAATCGATTTTGAAACGCAAATTTACCTCCATAGAAAAGCCCCTCCGAATATAGGCCCCTCAAAAAGGGCCTTTGAAAAATATAAGCTCCGCGGGTTATTTTCGGAATTTTACGGTAACCTTTTTGTTCTGAATTATTGGTTTACACTTTTGTAGAAACAGAAATTACAAGGATCAAAGAAGAGGGCGTGTTTCTTGTTTCAAGATCAAGGTGGATTGAGTGAGATTAAAGCAAAGCTTTCTCAATACCAGGGAAGATTATCGGCTTTGCGAGCGGGTCAAACGTTTCAAGAATGTCTTAAAAAGGAGGATTTCATGCTCATGGTAAGAAAAATGAACCTCTTTCATCTTTGCTCAAAATCATTGCTTTACATAACATTACAGAAAGAGAATCCGGATTACAGAATCCGGAAAGTTTTTACTTAACAAAATCCGGAATCCAGCAATATTTGCTGTTGAATCCGGATTCCTTGGTTTTGGAAATCTGGAACGCATTCTAAGGAATCATGAATCCTGCTGCCTGTAATCCTGAAACCAAGTTCCACTGGCACAGAATCTGGGAATCCAGAATCCACACCGCAGAATCCAGAATCCAAGACTAGGACTCTCTTTCATGGATTCAGTCACAGTCGAACTTGCGGTAAGCGACCGCCCAAAGTGCGAAGATTAGGTGGTTGCCTGCGAGTATCAAACTATGCGAGTCTCTTTCGAGAAGAGGTCCCAAGACATCTGCTTTTATGCAAAGATTGTTTACATGCAGTTTCTATATGTGAGGTTCTACGTTGTCACTTATGAAAGTTCTGTATACTCTTGGAAGCCTGGTACTGATTGTGAACATAGAGATTAGACCACGGGTCAGTTGGTCGCCTACAATAGGTTAAAAATTACAAAACCGTCTCGCCCAAAGGTGGTAGCGGTCGCTTACTAGAGGTGGTCGTTTTCTGCTTAGAATAAAGCGGAGATCGTCTAAAAGCTCTACTGAGCTTGCTTGATCTCCTGCCTTTTAGTATTGTGATAGGTTATGAGTGTACAAATGAATGTACGGTAAATAATTACAGGGCTTTGACTAGGAAAAGTTTCCATGTTTTTGGATAGATGGCAGCTTATGGAAGGTGATCGCTTAAGAGAGGTGGTCGCACATGGGCAGGTTGAACTATATTTAACATTTTTCCCTTAAAGATGATTATAATTTGTCCTTTAAAAGTTTTGTTCTTGTTTTAGTACATTGAAGCGATGAAAGAATCGAGTCAAAAGCAGGCCGAGTGTGCTATATCGCCTGCAGATAAACTAAAGACGATACTGAATAAGATGAGACCATCTGAGCGTTTGGATGCACCTTTACTTGGAGATGAACTAATTCCTGCTTTAACGAATGAAATTAAGCCTGAACATGAGGAGGAGATCATTGATCAAAGGCTGGTTTATAGATAAATTCATAACATAATAATGAACTAACCCATTATTTTATATATATATAAAAGCAACAATAGCACTATGGAACCATTCTCATCACGTGTCAACATTAATCGTGAGATGGTAATAAGCAATTTCTACCGAAAATTGTGCTTTACTTGCTTGTCGTTGTTTTTGTTCTTGTTTCATTATAAGAAAGCTTAAGCAAAGACGTTTTTGAGTAATGCATGTCAACCTGAAGTGAATCCTTTACCATTTTAAAATATCTTGATGGTACCAAATTTGTATTCTTTAGTGTCTTTTCTCTCAATGAAACGATCTGCGAAAAAAAAACACTGGCAAACTCTCGCTCCAAGATTGCAAAAACCCCACATCCAGTTGACGTGTGTTGCTCAAATAACGTCCTATGTTCTTAAACTTTCTCATATAGTTTTTATTATTTCGGCTTTCCACTGTCGTTGTTGTGGTTGCTCAAGCTCGCAAGTAGCGTTAACCAACGATTTTGTTCAGGAAAACGCTTGACAAAAAACAACGTCCACTGGTAGAGGCCCTCTGCAGTTACACCCAGTGAATGGTTCTTCCCCTTTTCTGGTCAAACTGGCATATATATTCGATTATTAGATCCAAAAGTCAGTTTTAAGGGTATAGTAGTCTTGCATGACTTAGTTAATTTTTTCTTTTTCTTGTTTTTTTTTTTCTAGAGATGTTCACGATCGATATGTGCGTAACTTCAGCGGTAAACTAAGTTGTATCTACACTTTACTATGTTACATCTATCATCTCAGGACGAGAGACCTTCGAACCAAGGTAGGCGACCCATCCGGGGTAATATTCCATCGGTACCATGACGACGGTATATTTCCCCTATTTATAATAGAAACCCATGTTTTTAATTAAGAGGACTCCACAAAATGGCGAAAGAGGTCACAACCATCCAATCCGAAGACAAAATAGCCGTCTGAAAACTGGAAAATATTTTGAAAAATAAATATTTCTGACATTTGGAAGAATGGTATAATACCTGATTTATGTTACGTTCTAATTCGCTTCGCTCAAACGAACGTAAATCATTTTACCCTTAAATTCCCGTAATACAAACAAATCACACGAGAAATATGGTAGGATGCGCAAGCAGATCCAAAACAGTTTATTATTAGATAGTTACTAATACAGAGCGGACTGCGGAAAAAAGAAATTACAAAGTTGTTGTTGTTGTTGTTGTTGTTTTTTTTTTTGTTTTTTTTTTTTTACACACCACTGTTTGGAGAAATTAATATAAGCTCGATAATGCATTACAAACCTAAATACTTAGTTACTTGTAACCTGTTTTCAAGGCTTTCTTCAACATACATATCCTTGGCAGAATCAGATTTCCATCTACCGTGTATTTTAAGAAGTCTTTCTGGAATCGAGTTACTACTATTACGTACCGCAGATGTAATACCACCGGATCTTAAACTATGAAGACCATAATCATTAGGGTTGAGGCCCAGCTGACTTAAGGTATCCCTTAAGATATCTCTACAAGTAGTATAAGAAATCTTTCCACTTCTCAGAGTATAGCTAGAACTACTACGGTGAAAAACAAGCGGTCTAAATAAAGGGAGAGAACTACATAAGTCAATACCAGATAAATCTAAATACCGTTGTAAAACACCAACAGGACAGTACTTAGACCTGGATGCACTAATAAAGACGAAATTCCCTTCCCTATAAACATCTGTCTTACTACGAGGTACAAAGATTCTTATATAATCGCTGTGAAATTCAATATGCTTAGGAACAATATTGCATAATTCGTCGTAACGAAAAAATCCTACAAAAGCTAAAGAGCATAAGGCAGCGATACGAAGATTCTTTAAATTAGCATCTTTCTTGTTATGAATATCTAAAATACTCCTTATGATTTCTGTGGTAATAGGCTTCTTTTTCATTACTGGCTGTGATTTCTGGCGTTTAGCAGATTCGATAATATTCCTGCAAAATTCACTATCCAAAGGATTACGATCCAAACTAGGGACAAAAGAATGTAACCATTTAAGGGCAGCATGGGCTAAAATTACTGAGGAACTAGAGGTGCAAGACTGCTGAACTTCAAATAATTATAGGGAAACAACACTGAGGGGAAAAGGTAACTGCATGTTGAAATGTCTACCTTTAGACCACTCCAAAAACTTTCTAATAACGCGAACGTAGGCTTTAGTAGTTGTATCCGCCCTGGACTTCAACATAACTTCTAAAACCTCATAAACGTTGATTGAAGAAAATTGTTGAAAGCCTTTCCAGGAATTACTTGATAAGATTACCTGGAAAGACAAGAACAAACATATATAATAAAAGAACAAAAAAGATCCGTATAAAAATCGATCAATGTTGGGGCCAGTGCCACATAAGACGATAGACTATTGAATGGACCAGTGTCCCGTAAATCAAAAAACCATTGATTGGGCCAGCGCCACATAAATCAACTATACGCTGTTAAAGACAGCGCCACATGAAATGACAAACTATTAATTAGGCCAGTGCCACATAGATAAACAACATATTGCTTTGGCCAGCGCCACCAAATGTGAATAATCATTAGGCTAATGGACACACCATCCAATAAATTACTCAGTAAATTTCAATCTAAAGGCAATAATATTTCCTGTGAAAAGATCAGACCCTAAGAGCGAATTAAGGTTTCTTCCGCGGGTTAGAACCTCATTCCCGATATGAATACTGTGAGCCACAAGATAACTACTATACTTGTGTGTAATTAAAGGCCAAAAGTGAGCCGAAGGCCAAAGAGGTACAACGAGCGTACCAACGGCCCGCTGAGATTTCAAATAATGCAATACACGTGGGACGATACCAACTGGAGGGACTACTAGGCAATTTTCTCCTCGAAGAGACTGAAAGAAAAAATCAACACCCGAAGTATTGGGGTTCCAAAACCTCGAAAAATATCTGGGGAGCTTGTGATTATAATAGGGACTTTAAGATCTGGGACGCGACGACTTCTAGAACGCGGTGGCTGATTAAGGACTGGAACTAGAACGCCGTCGTTTGCGCGCGAAAAGTAAAGTTAAGATCTCCGTCACGATGCAAGACGACGCGGCTGCAAACCGCTCTTTATCAGTGTGATTCTTCACGTATTCTTCGGCAGTTCTTTCGCAGAAATAGCAATGGCATCATTTAAGAAAGTCCAACAAATGCTTTGTTTGTGCTTTGTTCGATAGCATCACCTCCACTTCTTCGTTGACGCTTCGGTTTGTCATCGCTTTCATCCGCTAATGAACCTCTTTTATTCGTCTCTGACAGCTTCTCCATCGCTTTAAGTCTAACATCTTCCGCTTTAGCCCGATCTTATTGAAGTTTTTTGCCAGCTGTTTTCCCTGTGTTTCCTGTAATTCCGCTTCGCCACTTTCCTCCAACGCGATGATTATATCCAATAGATTTTCTAGTTCCGTTGGCTCATCGGGAGTTATACCAGTTGCTTTTTCCTCCGCTAGAAGTTTCTTCTTATGCTTGTAAACAAGGATTCCCACGTGGTCTCGGACTGATCGCTTATCAACCCTGAATTTCGGCACAGTGCATTTGTTCAAGGTGTCCGCTATTTTTTCCCACATACTGCTTCTTTGTGTTGACCCTTTCTTAGTTGTGTAGGGATTTACATTGACGACTTCTCTGCATAGAATGGCTTCATGATCATGTGTCCAAAACATTACTGAACTAAAGGGAAGCATAAAAACACACGCAGTTTAATAAAATTAAATTAAATAATACAGATTAAAATTGGCTTTTAGCGGCAGATGAACGCAATAAATCGAGAACTGCAACGGTACAAGAGAAGAGAAGAGAACCCAGAAGACTCCTGCGTTCACTATTTGCAGTTTTAGCTCGTGACTTACTTGCAAGCCTTGCTCGAAATCGAATTCGAAGGCGCTGCCATTTTATAAGCTTCGTACACCTGAAAGAAATTTGAAAATAATCAAAATCCTTTCATCTCTGCGATCTAAAATGTCGCCAGAAATTACGTCCAATGATTGTAGAGTGCTGATTTTACATGTTTAGAGGAATATATCATCATTTAATTTAAGCACAGGAACAAATATACTCACGTTTTGTACAGAACGTCAAACTCGCAAAATCCACGTTCTCGACGCGACTTGGTGACACCAGGACGACGGCGTGAGCATGCGCAACATGTCTCCTCTTTGAAAATTTACTTCCGGTCGCGTCTTACAGACGTCGCGTCTCGGATCTTAAAGTCCCTAATAACTGGCAAACCAATCAACACTATGCGGGCCCCACCGACATTACAAGCCGCAGGCTCGATTTTCGGGGGATTGCGACGTTCAACGTCGCAATCTTCGCATATTTCTGAAGGGCGAGGCGCCAAGTCTATTGTTTTGAACCAAGGGTTATATTACATCAAGAGACCCTGAGCCTATCTTAAAGCTGCCAACAATGTTCGTTTTATTGAGCAATCTTTCATCTTCGACACTTAATCCAGTTTATCTTGAGTGGACACCCAACCTAGTTGCTATTCACGTGCACTGTCGAAAGCATAATATCAAATAGATTTCAAAAATTCTGCATTGGAGCTACACTCTTCGTCTTTAATTTTAGCCGACCCACTCAATAAACAATAAATAAGAACAATATTACCGAAAAATAATTACAACTGAGAACTTGATGAATAAACAATGAAAACAACAACTCAATAATCTCTCAGGGAGATCACCCGCCAAAGCGGATACCCGCGAGGTTTGTTCGGTTTCAACATAGACGGAGGAAATTTTTACATCGCTAGTATAAATCTGGCCTAATTGTCACATTTGATCGAAGAGAGATATTTACGCAAAAAAAAAACTATCACAGTTCACGAATGATTTAGACATTATCTTAATATTTTACCTTAAACTGTCGAAATTAAAGTATTGCCGCCCGCGGACAAAACTAGCTTTTTTCCGGTTTCCGGTGTACATCAAACACAGGCATCACGCTGAATATTATCCAGACTGAGAGCCGTAGATCAGAAAAAAAATCACAATTACTAAATTTCGCTTTTGAAACCAACTCCACGATGAGATTGTAAGATTGGGCGCATCGCATAAGAGCTAAAGACTTAAGAGGGAGAGAAAATAAAAATCTACTGAATTATATACACTAACAAAAACAAAATATAAACAAAAAAAAACAACTCTGTAACGACTAGCTAAAACACGATCGATTCAAGCTGTGACTTACTTTATACTTTATCAAAGCTTCTTAAGAATGGGCGCGCTGCCTGTAAGCCATTATATTAGGAAGAAGAGAGAAAAATCTACCGAATTATACAAACTAAAGCAATGCAAAAAAGCTGAATTTACTAGCTAAAACACGAGCGATTTTAGCTATGTACTATTCACTTTAAGAAAATCTCCCTTCACCTCTTAAACTTGGGCGCGCCGCCTGTAAGCCAAAAGGAAGAGGAGAGAATAATCTACTGATTTACCAAACTAACACAGCGTATAAAAACTGCAATTGGCTAGGTAGAAAAACATGATCGACTCAAACTACGAATGTTTCAATTTAAAAAAATCTCTCTTCACCTCTTAAACTTGGGCGCGCCGCCTGTAAGCTAAGTGGGAGAGGAGAGAAAAAAATTACTGAATTATCCAAACTAACAACGCATGAAAACTGCAATTGGCTAGCTAGCTAAAACATGACGATTCAATCTACGAGTTTTTTACCTTAAAAAATCTCTCTTCACCTCTTAAACTTGGGCGTGCCGCCTGTAAGCCAAGAGGGAGAGGAGAGAATAATCCACTGAATTATCCAAACTAACATAGCGCATGAAAACTGCAATTGGCTAGGTAGTAAAACATGATCGATTCAAGCTACAAGTTTTTTACCCTTGAAAAAAATCTCTCTTCACCTCTTAAACTTGGGCGTGCCGCCTGTAAGCTAAGAGGGAGAGGAGAGAATAACCTACTGAATTATCCGAACTAACACAGCGTATAAAAACTGCAATAGGCTAGCTAGTAAAACATGATGGACTAAAGCTACGAGTGTTTCAATTTAAATAAATCGCTCTTCACCTCTTAAACTTGGGCGTGCCGCCTGGAAGCCAAGAGGGAGAGGAGAGAGTAACCAAACTAACACAGCGTAAGAAAACTGCAATTGGCTAGCTAGTAAAACATGATCTATTCAGGCTACGAGCTTTTTTGCCCTTGAAAAAAATCTCTCTTCACCTCTTAAACTTGGGCGCGCCGCCTGTAAGCTAAGAGGGAGAAGAGAGAAAAATTTACTGAATTATCTAAACTAACACAGCGCATGAAAACTGCAATTGGCTAGCTAGCTAAAACATGACGATTCAATCTACGAGTTTTTACCCTTGAAAAAAATCTCTCTTCACCTCTTAAACTTGGGCGCGCCGCCTGTAAGCCAAGAGGGAGAGGAGAGAATAATCCACTAATTATCCAAAGTAACATAGCTCATGAAAACTGCAATTGGCTAGGTAGTAAAACATGATCGATTCAAGCTACGAGTTTTTTACCCTTGAAAAAAATCGCTCTTTACCTCTTAAGCTTGGGAGCGCCGCCTGTAAGCTAAGAGGGAGAGGAGAGAAAAATTTACTGAATTATCCAAACTAACATAGCGCATGAAAACTGTAATTGGCTAGCTAGCTAAAACGTGACGATTCAACCTACGAGTTTTTTACCTTAAAAAATCTCTCTTCACCTCTTAAACTAGGGCGTGCCGCCTGTAAGCTAAGAGGGAGAGGAGAGAAAAATTTACTGAATTATCTTAACTAACACAGCGCATGAAAACTGCAATTGGCTAGCTAGCTAAAACATGGCGATTCAATCTACGAGTTTTTTACCTTAAAAAATCTCTCTTCACCTCTTAAACTTGGGCGTGCCGCCTGTAAGCCAAGAGGGAGAGGAGAGAATAGCCTACTGAATTATCCGAACTAACATAGCTCATGAAAACTGCAATTGGCTAGATAGTAAAACATGATCGATTCAAGCTACGAGTTTTTTACCCTGAAAAAAATCTCTCTTCACCTCTTAAACTTGGGCGCGCCGCCTGTAAGCTAAGAGGGAGAGGAGAGAATAACCTACTGAATTATCCGAACTAACACAGGATATGAAAATTGCAATTGGCTAGCTAAAACACGATCGATTTAAGGATCCGAGTTCTTTTTACTTAAAAAATCTCTCTTGAAAAAATGCGTTCCTATAATCCATTCCTCGAAATTTGGATCTGTAAATCACTTTCGGTGAAAATTTAACATCGTACAGAAAATACTAAACTAGCTGGGCCCAGCGTGACATAAATTGAAGGAAACCATCACATTCACGGACAAAAGAATATCGCCTTTAGCTATTCAGATCCAGGAGGCACTTTGGAGAAGACTAAACAACCTAAAACTCTTATTTAGCCGCAAAGGAAGAGATTTACGTTTCAAAAGATGTCGAAGAAAGTGCTCTTGCATCAGAGGACAAATCATGCCGACCAGAAACAATAACCGCAGAAAATCAATATGCGTGTCATGACCTCTCAGTATGAAACAAGCGGCAAAATTCACATTTACTCATTGAAAGAGAAGAACCCAGAATATAATATACCCACCAGAGAAAACAATTTTTGGAACAAGCAGCATTTTGGCACGAGGTAAAAGTCGTGTGTTGCCTACCAGCCCCCTTTTTACACTCTGTTAGATGGTTGGAGCATTTTGGCGGGATCACGGCTCTTTTGGCGCGTGTTGTAAATGCCCTTTGAATTATAATATTTGTGCGTTATTGTATAGTGATCGAGGATATACACAATACCAAAGGCAAGTAAATATTTTCCTCAGTTTTCCTCAGTGTCGTCAAACCGGCTTCACCGATGTGCTCGAACTCCCCATGCGAGAGCCATAACAAGCTGCTCCTCTACCTTTTCAATAATAAAGGTCTCTCTTACCTTATATCGGTGAACACAGTTTCTTTCCTTCGGACATAATGCGAAATAACATCCAGAACTCTTCACGTTGAACTTTTGAAACCATTTCGGCGACAATATGTAACTTACCAGGTAACGTACCGAATAATTATTACTTTGGAGGGTTCGAATTCGACCTTCATAAAGCGCTAGATTTTGCCTTCCGCATAAGAAACGAAAAAAATATTTCTTTTTTTCCAAGACTTGCACCAAGACCCTTTTTTAACACCAACCATGAATTCAAGTATTTTCATTAAGTGATTTTGACGAGAACCATAGCTGAGTTAAAATATCTCGCTCCGATGGTATAAATTCGGCGCACAGAAGACAAGCTCTGATATTTGACGCAAATTTGTGTCCTGTCTTAAAATGAGTTTATTGACAGATGAACTGACAGAAAGCGATTAACGTGGACACCTGAGGTGCGCAAGGAAATCTGTCAAGACTAACGCCTTGTAGTTACTTGAGTCCAGTTTGTGGGTATCTCCATGGAAATTAAGGATCCCTGGTGCGTGCACGAAAATCGACCTTGCGGCTCGTAATGCATCAAGAAAAAGAAAAAATTCTTCAGTAATTTGCCAATCATCAGTATCAATTAAACGACTTATATAATCAGCTTGCTGATTCGAAGTGCGAGGGATCCATTGCACTTCTTAATGAATCCCCGATCGAATACAAATATCAAAAATCCTTCGGGCCATCTTATGCAAACCTAATTTCATCCTGCCCACTTCAACGATCTTAGCAGCTGCTTGGCTATCAGTAAACCACTTAACGTGTGATCCTTCCAACACTGAGGCAAATGATTGCAATGAAAACTCAATAACAGACAACTCCCTCCACGTTGAACTTTGAACTCTCTCGTTCTCCGACCACATTTTGTGGCACACAAAATCATTGTTAAAGTCAATAATTGCTCCACCTCCGGTAGCACTGGCATCCGAATATACAAAATAACTAGGATCTTTGCTTACAAAGCAATACCTAGAGTTGATATTAACCATATTTTCCTTCCAAAAATACAGTTCTTCCTTACAGTAATCGTCGAGACGGAATATAGAATCCCAGTTATCTTTGCACAAGGTGGACAAGACACAATGTCTGGTCATTATCCTGCCAATGTTACCAACTACAGGCCCGGTAGAAATAATTTGACCTGTGAAGGAGGCCAACTCTCGCGCAGACACTTTGAAATCGGCTTCAATAATATGATCAATTGTACTGATAATCTTAAGAATTCTTCTTTCTACAATTTTTAAAGTACCCAGTGTAGAATTCCAGGTTATACCCAACCAGTCCAATACTTGGGTGGGTTCCCATACCGATTTGTCTTCGTTAACGACAAAACCCGCGTTATACAAATCCCCCCTTACAGCTAGGGCCTTAATGCGACAACTTTCTCTATCCTGAACAATCGCCCAACCATCGTCCAAGAAGATGGCTATACAAAGACCCTGTATTCTCCAATACTTTTCTAAAGGCTTCAAAACCTTTGTGAAAACATAAGGGGCAGAGGAAAGACCGAACGGGAGCACAGTGAAAACATAAAATACTTCATTAACGGAATCAGACGCCCGCCATGAAAACCCCAGAAAAGTTTGGTGCTCATGCGCAATGTCGATATGGTGATAACCGCTTTTTAAATCAAAGGAAAACATGTACGCGTCTTTCGCAAAATAAGCCATAGCAATTTTCCAGTCCTCGTACTTAACACTTTGCTTAATTAATGACTTATTGACATGGCGCAAATCAAGAATTAACCTCTTTTTACCGCATGGCTGTATAAAAACTGACAAGGGATTTACAACAAAGGGCTGCTCATCAACGATACGCACCCGACCAGAGTTAACAAGCTCAAGAACGGCTTGGTCCACGAAATCAGCATGAAGTCGAGCTGACTTATTATTTCCTAGCTTTACGGCCAACGGAAAACTGATGAACGGCAGCCTGTAGCCGTTTTCAATAATAGACAAAATAAAATCCGGAGCACCTATAGATCTCCAGAAACCTAAATTATTCTTCAGATTACCCTTAACACTTAATGAATGTCCGCTTTCAAGTTCGTAATTCTATGTAATTTGATCTACCTGCGCCAAGTCATCTTCATTGCTTTGGTTGAGTTGATTGGCCTGCGGTTGGCTTGTTGTAGGAGATTCCAGGGCAAGAATTGTAGCTAGGGGACTGGTAACTTCCCGGCCAGAACATGGATCTACAGTCCTTGGCCCAGTGTCCAAATTTGCCGCATTTGAAACAGCGAAAGAAGTCGCCAGAAGCGTCTCTACGGCCTGAAAGATAACAGCAACGACGAAACCTGTAATAAACGGGAGGAGGCGGGAGGCGTAAACCAGAAAGTTGAATAAACTGTATGGAACCGCGAGCGTGAATGGTACTCAAGAGACAACGGAGAGTATAAATACTAATAACTGGCCAATCAGGACATCAGTGCAAAACAGAATGCACAATAGTGGGTGCGGCAGGTGTGAAACGAAAACAACTGCGACTAATTACTTGGAATAACAGCGGAAAAAACATTTTGTTTGTGTTCGAAAAATATACGCCCGGAAGAGCTGAAGCTCGCATAAAATTATTGTATGTTTGTCAGAATATAACATAAAGGCTAGTTGACGTTTTTAACTGCATGAATGCTTTTTCATTTTCACTCGACGACCACATCGACGTTTTGAATTTTTGCTCCTAGGCTCCTTTATCAAGAGACTTTCTAAAAGCACTCAAAACAGAGGTCCTCACAGACCAAAAAGGAAGGCCTCTTAGGCATACACGAAACATGTGCCACATTCAGCCTCAGTCCCGCGGAACCGGAAATCAGAGGTCATCTACCGACGTCCCAGGATCCCGTATGGAACACGACAATAACTTGTCACCGCACATGAACACCCGTGGAAGTTTTGTCAGCGATTCACCTTCGTCGCTATTTCGTACCGGAATAACAGGAACTGGTGCCATTGACTCTAGAGCCTCCTTTGTCGTCCGTAAAATAAGGTAGGGAGTTGTAATGATCATCGTTATTGCAATCAGTCAGTTCGAAGACTGTTCTCACGGGGGGGCCAGACCACACCCCAACGGGTTCGTGGAAATTTTGGCTAATTTACAGTAACTTTGTTGGCTCTAACTCTTCCTCTTATCCACCTTAACCTGAAAAAATATAAACTTGAATTATCACATATTTTGCATCAAAATGTCAAATTATGACGTCACACTTGCCGACGTCATTCATACGTAAATTTTAAACTTAAACTCTCCCATTTTTTCCCATGTTAACAGAAAACCATTGATAATTTCATAATTCGACATTTTGCGTCAAACAAGCACTTAAAATAACCTGGTCTGCATTTGAAGTCTGTCTGTTAGGTTGTCGTTCAAGAAGTGAAAAGAAATGTAAAGACACGTTAGGGGTTGGCTTGGCCCCTCCGTGCGAGGGTTGAGCTAATCGGAAGAATTTACTAGGGTCAGTTTGATAAGTCTTCTTCAGGTTGGTTGATCTTCTGCCAATGGTTGAATTCAATACCTCTCCATTTCATGTATCTCTTAGCATCATCTTTAAGCGTAATCTACTCCTCCTTTGATTACGCATTCACCATCAGAATTGACTTTACGAGTACTACAGCTGGTTTGGCAAGTTTGGCATCCTATGTACAACTGACTGAGCCAAAGTTTTTTTTAAAATTACTTTTCCCCAAAAGTTTGTCCTCCTATATGAGGATACTTTCATTATTCATTATATATGACGCTTATTTTGTCTTATCATTAGCCTTGGCGCAAGCTCTCCGGGGCGCTCCTTCCCACTACGTCTCTAGAATTTGAATTCTACTGAGCTGTCTCAGTTTTCCGCCAATCAGCGCGAATGTAAACAAACATTGAAAAACACGTGTCAAGGCTAATGACGGCATTACTAATGTCATCCCAGCCAATAAGCATTTCGCATCGACTTTTTCGATACGGATGTTCAAATCCCAGAGACGTAGTTGCAACTGAGTTCTCCTTCCTTTTCCAACCCCTCTGCCATAGCGTCCCGGAGAGCTTGCTCGCAAGCTAACTCATCATATCCTGGTTTAAAGGATGGATGCATGGGGCCCAAGTACGAGCTCCAGGTATTTGCTTTGCGATATTTAGTTTCTTGTGTCCGAATGCTGATTTTTAGGAGAGATTGTTTTGAAATTTCTCGAGGCTGAAACGCCATACAAAAGGGCTCTTTGCCTGTTATTGAGTTTCCACTGCCTTAGCTATGTATAGCTCGGTAATGAAATATTATAACAGTAATTTTTCAGGTCGGGAAATGCTGGATTTTGTAAATTAATTATTAACTTCCCCTCTATTCGCCCGAAAATTCGTTAAATCATGGAGGTGTTCGATATATAATAACGAACGCTCGATATAAGGAAAAAAATTTCCCCTGTCCTTTGGCACTTCGTTAAATCGAGTTTCCACTGTAATAGCCATAGCCTTAAATTGTTATAACTCATCAAAACATCGTAAATTCATCTTTAATGGCTTATAACTCAAACACGATTCAGCGAACCCCATTGACATTACAAATGATATACAAAGATCTCTTTAAAGGAAACCTCTGTGAGACGGATACCTAGTGTTGGTTCCTGCCGTTTTTCAGTCATTTTACTGTACCTATACTCTCTATAAGACGGACACCTCTCTAAGACGGACAACGAACGCTTTTCAAACCATCAACTGACAATTGAGAAGTGCTTTATATAGTGGGAAACCACCTCAGACCAGAAAAGTAGGTGCTGTACATGACACTAAATTGCAAAATGTTTGAAGGTATACTGTTACGCGTTTAGAACAAGAAGCCGTGAACGTATATTTGTCATGAACGTTTGATCATGATTGCACAATAAGAAAATAGTTCCACTTTCCTGTTGCAATGTTCCAGTCATAATCTGTTTGGAACAACTTAAGCAGACGAGGTCGTGTGTTCATTGGTAATAGGTACAGCTTTCCTGGTAAAGCCACGTTACCTCGAATCTCCGGAAACCTCTCTAAGATGGACAGTTAGTGCCGGGACCCGAAGGTGTTCTTCTTAGAGAGAGTCAACTGTACCTTTTTAAGCAAACATTAATAAAACAATTATGTCTCGAGGTCACAGAGCCATCTTAAATTTTCGAAGATTATAAAAGGTTTTAAAAAGTTCTTTAGTTTAATAGTGCTGATAATATCTGCTGATATATAACGTGACTGATTGACCGGGTAATATAATTCAGCTGTAATGTTTTTGTTGCAGGGTACGGGATACTTCTGACAAAATAGAAACTTGGGACGACCTACTGGAAGCCGGAGAAAAACCACCTTCTAATCCCCAGGCTCCATGGCCGGGAATGGCGCGCAGTGGTGCAGCTAATGAAGCTGGTGCGAGAGGTGGAGTTACAAGAACAAGTTTTCTAAACACAGCTGGCTGGAAGATGGCCTTTGGTGGAATGAGACAACGGTACGTCTAGGGGCTATTAATACACAACACCGAGGTGACTTTCAAGTTTGAGTTTACTCCATTCTTTATATATTTCTCTATCTTTTTTTTACATGATACCAAAACGACATTTCATTTCCGTTCATTCCCTCCGGAATGAGTTCATTCAGGTTTTCAATCGGAGTGAAATGCTCGTTCTTATGCCAACTTCATTCCGGTATCATGTAAACTCAAAACGAACTTTAATCTGGACTGAAGATCAAACATCGTGCCGTCTGGGATGAATAGCGCATGAGTAGCTGATCTGGCGCGAAAACCACGTGAGGGAGAACGCCTTAAGCTAAGCCGGTCTATTTAATCACGTGAATATAACTTATTCGCACTTCATTCCGGAACGAAACTCTTTCCGAAATGAAAGTAATTTCGGTATCCTATTAACATCCCCTTAAGACCGCTGGTCGGCGAAAGCATTCTCTCTTCTGGTCGAAATTCTCTCTGCTCGCCCGCGAACTTGCATATCATTCCCGCTCTAAGAATTCCGAGCAACGTTCTAATTTGAATCGGTTATGCTTTCAGACGATATGGAATCCTGCAGTCATTGGTAAATCAAACCCAGAACGGTGCAACTGTTGAGCAGACACCTCTGTGGCACCAAGTGGCCACATCTGAGAAAAGTAAGAACTTGAGCCGCAGAGGTTTTATGAATTATAATAGGAGTGGGTGGGGGGGGGGGGGGGGGGAGGAAGGGGGCTTTAGCCCGGGGGAAGGGTGTGGTTGTTTAGGAATATAACTAATCAACTGCAACTTTTACAATACAGTAACTAGTAATAGTTGACACTAGAGCTGCCCCCGCTTTGTGTATTTCCGGTCAATAGTATTCTTGCTCGTTGTGTAGCTCTTTCAAATATACCAATTCGTATTGAAGATTTTCACACATATTCCATACAATAGGGGAGAGTAAAAACAGCAAACGCAATGTTTCATACACTGTTTCGGTTCGATTTACACAGCTTTGATCAAAACATTCGCAGTTTCGAGAATGGTTTATTCTAAACCATAAGAAACTATTTACAGTGAAACCTGTATTAAGCGGACACCCTCTATTAAGCGGACAGTAGCCGAAGTCCCCAAATTTATTTCCCTTATTTACTTTACATAAAACCTTTATTAAGCGGTCACCTGTATTAAGCGGACGCGGACACCTAAAAAGTACCTGAAATGGTCATTTCTATTGTTGACCACCTGTATTAAACGGACACTTGTAATTTTTAAAAATTCCGCCACCCAACATGCCAGATGCCGGAAATGCGAAAGATTGCACCCGCAAATTTTTCGATTTTTACATTAAAAAACGTGATTCGACGAACTGATTTGGTTAGTTTCACAGTACAGTCCGGGGGGGGCTACTCCCGCGAATTTTGGATAGGGGTGTGCAGCGAAGGTTCGTGAACCCTAACCCTATTTAAGGGCTAAGAAAACGAATACTGATACCCTTTTTAAGGCCCAAAGCCGAAAAATGACACCCTATTCAAGGAAAAAACAAAATTATTAAAAGCATGAAAAGGAAAACTTTATTTCTTTTATGTAACATTGGATGTATAGCATCAAGCATAAAATACTAGAATAAGCCTAGTTTAATAATATGCCATCATAACCATGATACATCTTTCAATACTGTTTCTTTACTATTATTACTTTTTGTTATAAGACAAAAGGGTCAAAAAAGATACCCTATTTAAGGACTGAGAGCCTCAAAAACCATACCCTATTCCGCCCTTTTCGGGACATTTTTTCTTAAAGTTTTCTTACAATAAGATTGTAATGGGAAAAAAGATCCTTGTGCCATGTTTGGATGTAATAATGATCGCCTTTTTCTAGTTTAGTATCAGAAATATGGCCTTTCACTGTATATTTCTCGGAAAAAAAGGCGTTCATTATTACATCGAAACACAGCAGAAGGATCTGTTTTCCCATAACAATCTTATTCTAAGAAAACTTTAAGAAAAAATGTCCCGAAAAGCGCTCGAAAATACAAACGGAATATGCTCATGCCCCCTGGGCATCCTATAATACTCCTTAAATCAAATTAATTCAATATGGCCGCCGTATCGGCAAAAAGGTCTATTGGTCCACTTTAATAAAGAAATTAATGCAAACGTATAACGTCATAGTCTCTGGGAATATTCTAAACGTTTCCACTGTTCATTTGAATGGCATTTGACACCTCATATGACATTTTCTATCAAAACCTGTATTAGGCGGACACCCTGTATGCGGACACTACAGCATTCCCCAAGGGTGTCCGCTTAATACAGGTTTCACTGTACTCAGAAGTTGGAAGTTTCCACTATTTCTCCTTCACTTTTTGCATACAGTTCATTTTATTTGCCGGAAAGTAAGCCTTAGAAATTCAAAGCTTTTATGAATTCTGGTTCCCGCTTTCTAGTCTTTGTTACTTTAACCTTTATAAAAGGAAATCTGTGAGCTAGGAATAAGTCAGCATCGAATTCGTTTGTCGGCAAATTCCTGTAATCGTCCATCGTTCTGCTAGTGATAAGCTACCCGTTGACTCACTCGTCTTGCTTGTTTGCAGTTATTCCCCCAAAGAGAGAGAAAGAGTGTCTGGCAACATATTGTTTCCAATCAAAGATTTGTGAACTCGTTCCGGCAAACTCTCCAAGTGTTCATATATACACAGTTGTGCGGACCTTATAACTTCATCGAGTGTCTTTTGGTCCATGACTTTCAAAACAGTTTCTTTACAGAATGACGCTGATAACACTTAATGCTAAAGAGTATCCAAATGGACCGTACAATAAATATCACGAAATCTACCTAAGCGGTCCCTTCGGGAT
Source organism: Porites lutea (assembly GCF_958299795.1). Taxonomy (NCBI): domain Eukaryota; kingdom Metazoa; phylum Cnidaria; class Anthozoa; order Scleractinia; family Poritidae; genus Porites; species Porites lutea. The sequence continues at coordinate 12,467,179 of NC_133212.1, forward strand.
TTTCTGTTTTACGTCATCCTAACCATCTCTGTTACTTGCGGGCGCTATTAATAGACAACATCATCATTACCTACCGATTCCTCGCGGTCCCTGTTGAAGCAAATAGAGAGTTTTTCCTGGCATACTGACTTGTATATTTTAACTGTTAGTACTTTCCTTAATATACGCACGAGTTACTTGAGTGCCTCCTCGGGATTTCGCCCTCTGGGCGAAATCCCTGCAGGGGGCAAAAACCTGCGACTAAGAAACTTGATTTTAAGAAACCGATAGGCTAAAATTTGCCAGTTAGGACCCCTCTATAAAGAACCTGTTTAGCCTAAAATTTGAAACAGGTTATTATTTTCTACAATTGAGTGAAAAAATTATGTACTCTTGTGCAAATAAGATATTTTAGTCAACATTCTGAATCCTAATTGGAGACATCGGGGCAGGTTGTCTGTTAGCTGCGTGATAAAGTAGCTTATGAAATATTTTCAAAGCTGTTTGTACCTATCCCGGCAAGTGACTATCCCCCCTTCCCTAAAAGTCAAGTAATAGTCCCATTGCGGGAGGGACGGAACACGCAACGCCCTCTTTGTATGAGTGCGCAATTTTGTCTTTTCTCCACATACACGCTACTATGAACTATATTGGGCTTTGCCACAGGCAGCCCAATAACTACCAGGTTAGCCTGGTTCAGGCTCTAAGTTAGTGATATACAAAGATCGTTAAAACTGATACGATATACCCTCGGGGGCTATTAGGCTTTGACCTTCTTCTCGCTACTATTTGAGAGACTGGCACTGGCTACTAAACCATTCAGAGAGGATATTTAAGTCGTTTTTGATGATCATTTGTAGACTTGGAATAGATTTCCAAAAACAGTTCAATATAATAGCCCTGAAAGAACAATTAAGCTGATGTTTCTTTTTTCTTCATAACCTGTGCAGATGCTAAAGACAATGGAAACAGTGGCACATTTACCAAGAGAAGGTGACTAGATGTTAATTGTAATAAATAATATGGGCACGCACGGGTCGATGAGGTCTTAGTGGAGCTCCATAGGCGCGCTTTGCGCGCGCGAGCGTAGCCCCATACCTAAGAAAATGGGGTAATCTATCTATCCAAGAAATTTTGGTAATCACGTGACCGTAAGCCGTCCGTCCGCGCCACAGGTTTACCAATGTAAAATAACTAAATCATCATGCATGGCAACCCAACTGTGTAGTCCCAAAAAATATCCATACCCCACCTCCAACCCTCCCCCCCACCCCCACCACGGAGGGCACTTTGCTTTAGACCCCCACACCTGGAATTTCGGTAATTTTCAACTTTGTTGGGTACCCTCTGGAAAAGATACTTCCGTAAAAAAGTTGTTTCACTATATTTTTATGCGAAAGATAATTTTTTTCGATAAAATGAGAAGAATCTTTCCATTTATGTTAATACGGTGTCTGATGAACTCAGGGACGTTCTCAGCTAATAATTAACCATACAGGCGAACGGATACCTTACACTATTGACTACACGAATAATGTCACCTGCAAAAGAACCATTTACATTCAAACTAAACTCCACATGACCGGGCTTTTAATATCGATCGTGGTAATGTTAATAATGCTGTGGTTTTTCTTGATTTAAAAAAGGCATTTGACACTGTTGAACATGGTATCCTTTTATCTAAAATGAACCTTTACGGAATACAAGGAATTGGTCTCGATTGGTTTAGATCGTATTTGACAAATCGTACACTACGATGTCTCGTTAATGGTTCCCTTTCTAGAATCTGTTCACATAAATGCGGGGTACCTAAGGGAACAATTCTTGGTCCCCTTTTATTTCTTATTTACATCAACGATTTGCCAAACTTCCTAACTTCATGCCAGCCTAGGATGTATGCTGATGACACGCACACCACTTATGCAGATGTTGATGTGAATTCAACACAGCTAAATTTGAATCACGATTTAGTTAATCTAAACAAATGGCTTATTTCCAACAAAGTTAATTTGAACACTGCTAAAACCGAATTTATGCTTATTGGATCAAGACAAAAATTGAGTACTTTGTCGAGCCAACCAGCCGAGCTCTCGATTGATGATGTTCCGATAGAAAAATCGCTTGCATGGAATATTTATTGACGAAAATCCACGGTGGCAAACGCACATCGATAAATTATCTAAAAAGATCGCTTCCGGGATAGGAGCAATTAAATTAAAAGAATTAGAGATTTTGTTCCAAGGCCTACTGTCCATTGTATATACAACGCTCTCATTCAATCTCAATTCGATTATTGTAATATTGTGTGGGGTAATTGTGGAAAACCTTTGTTTAACAGGCTACAGTAGCTTCAGAACCGTGCTGCTCGTGTTCTAACCTTTTCTAGATATGATGCTGATGCCAACCGCTTATTTAGACAACTTACTTGGAAAGACTTGAGCACTCAGTTTCAAGTGAAAAAAGCCCTAATGGTTTACAAGTCTTTAAATGATCTTGTTCCAGGATATTTATCCTCCAAATTTGTTAAACGATATGAAACGCGCTACTCCCTAAGGGTCTCTGTTAACAAAGTAATTGTCCCGTTCACGCGAACTAACTTCATTAAGAGCAGCTTCAGTTATAGTGGAGTAGTTCTCTGGAACAGTCTACCCTGTGATATGACAGAGGCTAAATCTTTAACTCAATTTAAACGGTTGGCTCATCTAAATTTCTGATTTTTAAAGTAGTGTACGTGTACACGGCACTCATGAAAACCAGGTCTTAGTTAGGTTAGTTCTTGACAGTTTTGCATATTGTTTAGGGTAATTAGGTTTATTTATAATTTTTTATACTCCTGATGAATTTTAGCGTGTTTAAATAAAGAATTTTTCTATTCTATTCTAGACCCCCTGAAAATACCCCCACCCCTCGGAAATTGCCTCCTTTTTGACCCCCCCTCCCCTTGGAATTTCCGTTGCCCTCAATGAGTGGGGGGGGGGGGGGGGAGGATATTTTCTGGAACTTAACATTACAACTCGAGGCTATTTTGGCGGGAAATCGCATAGCCGCCAGCGTCTTGTGAAGCAGAGACAACTAAAGAGTCAATCAAAACGAAAACGGAAAGCGGAAATTATTTCTATATTCGTGTTGTCTAAACTATTAAACTTAGATTCTTAACGAGAAAAAGAGCGACAGAGGGCTAGAGCGAGAGATCAAAAACAAAATTTAAAGAGACATTTTTCGTTGGAAGAACAACATTAAAGTTTTTTATCAGCGGTGAGAAAATGAGCGACCTCCAAGGTGAAAATGAGCGGCAGCGAAAAAAAATCGTGGACAAGAACACGTACGACAGTCCCTCCATAAAGGTGACGTTACACGGGACGATTCGCAACGACGATTTCTAGCGCAACACATCCTCGCAATGTTGGAAAAATGTTGTAACTATTCAAAACAATGTCGCAACAATGTTGCAGCGTTGTGTTGCGCTAAAAATCGTCGTTACGAATCATCTCGTGTAACATCACCTTAAACCCGCGTGTAACTAGGACGTTTCTGGAAGTTTCACGTTGTAGTTGTGCAAAGCAACGGCAAAGAAATGTCCAAAAAAAGTGCACATGCAAAGTTTCTTTTTTTGGTTATTAAACCTATTGTTGTTTTTTCACCGTTCCCTTTGCCTTTGCACCTTAAGGTGATGTTAGGGTGATGTTACACGGGACAATTCGCAACGACGAATTTTAGCGCAACACATCCTTGCAAAGTTGGAACAATGTTGTAACTATTCCAAACAATGTCGCAACAATGTTGCAACGCTGTGTTGCGCTTAAAATCGTCGTTGCGAATCGTCTCGTGTAACATCACCTTCAACGCGCACAGAACGAGCAACAACGATCTTTAGCGCATCACAGCGTTACAACATTGTTGTTACATAGCTGTAATATTGTTCTAACATTTGAAACCTGTGTTGCGCTAAAAATCGTCTTTGTGAATCGTCCCGTTTAACATCACCTTTAGCATTGCACGACCTTATATTTTGTTTGAGCAAACTATAATTATTATCGAGAGCTTTGCTTTTTGTCCTGGCTAAATCGATATATTATTTCAAGGTTGCGGATTGTCGCCTCATGTAAGGGAATTAGAATCCAAGGGTTTCTGGAATCTGGATTTCGTTACATTGGGCGAAAAATGATTTACTTTTAGGTCATGATGGGGTTACGGTTAAATTTGCTAAAAATAAATATGACTGCCTCCGATTACGTTCATTACCCCGCAGGGTTAAGAAATCTCCTTCAAAAATAGAGAACTCATTGTCAGGCATGATGAGTGAGGGGTTTGAAAAGATCCAGACCAAGTCTGCTGAGCGAGTCAGAAGCAAACTCAACAAACTAAACAGGTAGGAAAATTAGCGTAAGCTGAGAATTTTAATAGATTTATTTGCTATGTGCGAGACAATTGCAAGAAACTGCTAAATGAATTATTGGACTAATGAATTAAAAGGGTATGTTCCGAGAGTATAAATAATTCTTAGTATAATAATATTACACTAGCTTGTTAGCAAGCGCACACTCTAGGGCGCCCTGGCGGCGGGGCGGGAAAGGGAAGGAGAGCTTGCAACTACATCTCTGGAATTTGAATATCTGCATCGAAAAAGTCGATGCAAAATGCTGATTGGCGGAGATGACATTAGTAACGACGTCATTACTCTTGGCACGTGTTTTTCTGAGTTTGTCAGACATTTGCAGGCTAAGGGCTTTATATCCAATTGGCGCTTATACAACCGGGAAAGAAAAAGCGCTTCGAAACAAGCCATAGCAGTGCTTATTATATTAGGTTTTGTTTTTATTTTGTTATATTAGGCTTTGTTTTTTTGGTTTTTAATCAAGGTTCGACACGTCATAACAAATCAAATTCAATTTAAGCTATTAGCTACCGGCGAGTCTATATCCAGTGGCGGGCTTATAATCGCATGATTTTTCGCTTCCAGTAGATACTAGCCTAAAACAGGGCGGAGGCGGGAGGAGGGGTTGGGGGAGGGGTCTTACAAGCGGTTTAACGTATAAGTCGTCAACTCCCTTTATAAGTTTAAACTGGAAAGTTAATTAGCGTCCAATATCTCAATTGTGATAGATAAAGGGACTAATCTGGCCGATACGATTCGATACGAGGCAACGATACCTTATTTATCCTAGAGTTTACGCTTAGTTAATCAACAAGTTTACTAGTTAACAACCCTAGTTTATTTTAAAAATTAAAAACTAAAAATGTCCAATTATAATTCACATAACCCTAAAGCTAAGAACTAAGAATCGATAAACGATTCTTAAGTTCCAAACAATCCCTCTCTATGGTAATTACTATACGAGGCATACTGAACTAGAATATTCAGTAAAGCAACTCAACAGAGTTTTAATCCATCGTGGCAAAACCAACAATCCCCGTTGCTCATGCGCACTACTGAAAAAAGGATGCAACGCGAAAGACCGTTTTGACACGACGCCACGGCGTCCATATTAGAGTACAGGAAAAAAAATGCTCTTGGGATTGAACTCTTCCTCATGTAAACTTTTTTCAACTTTCAACAAATTCGCATTGTAGCTGATCGCGTCAGTAAAAACGATCTATACAACAACCGTCGACCAGGTATTTCAAAATTTCATGCTTTTTTTTCCTAGGAAGGAGAGAGAATCATTTGTGAGGAAAGTACTGGTTTTAGAGCCGTCTTCGTTGTACAAAGTGGATTTAAAGCGAGTTCAGCAAGCTGGCACGGATGTCAGTGAAGATTGTGACAAAGAAGATGTGAAAACAGCGCGCTGGTGAGATAATATACAGCAGATAATTTTTAGCATCTAGACGTAACATTAGATGATTAGATTTGCTTTGACATCAGCTGCCAAACACCATTTACCAAAAGTGAACTCGATGAGGCTCCCTCCCATAGCCAAAAGTAGGCTAGAAGAAAAAAATAGAATCGGCGACAAAATTAGTTGAGACCAAGAGCCATGCTCTTGTTGAGACACTTTGCAATTAAGGGTCTTCTAAGTTTTGCTAATTTTAAAAATGGGAAATTATCGCTTTCTCTCCCCCACCCCGTCCATGCAATGTTATGCTGTTGTTCGAGCCACCAGTAGAAAACAACAAACAGACAAACACCGTGACTTTGAATGATGGGAGAGGGGAGGGGTGTGGATTGATTTGTTCTCCAAAGTTTAATGACCACGTCTTAACAATTTTGTGGCCGATTGTGGGTAGTTTTCAAGGTTTCTTATTCTAAAGACATTTTGAGTGCCTACTTCGTTGTTATGAAGTATGAAGAGACACTGAAGAGAAATGAATTACTTCCACTTAACTATGCTTATTGCCTACTATGCATGCAGGTTCGGAGATTTAGAACGAGAGGCTCAAGAGCTTGGACTTCAAAGAGAAATTGGAGTGATTTGCTTGTTTAGCAAGTTGTATCCATTTGCAATTGACGACGTGACAACTATTCCTTTCGCCCAGGTTTGTTTTAATATGTAAGATTTAAGGCGGTCTACTCTACGATCACTAAACTAAACATTCAAAAATTATTTGGCGTTTACAGAAACCTCAAAGCGTGATATTCAAGTACAACAATTCCTCAAGTTGCGAAATGATTAAGTAAGAGCTGTGGAAAACAAGACCCCCTAAATGTGGGTACATTGGGCTGCTGCCCTGCCGAACATATTAATCTGGATAGACAGAATAGCTTTAAAGCAATATTAGACAAAACACACCTAATTAAAAACTTATTTTCACCACTGAACAAAACGAAATGTCCTATTTTAATAAATACAGGACGAGGGTAATAATTTTTCGGAAGTTCCAGTTAGATCAATTTAGTCACGTTATACTGTCATGTAATAATTTTGGTTGCTGAAGGATTTGGATTGGGGTACAATGTGGAAATGTCCCAGTTAAAAATAATACCTGTCTTTTTTTCTCGTTTCAAAAGGGTTATTTGTTTATTTATATTCATATTGGTAGAGTCGACGATTTCCATTCTTCGTGTTTAAATGTGAAATGACCCACCCTCACCCATCCTCTGCCATCAATAGTCAAAAGATTGGCGCCAACGAGACACGCATCGCCTTCTAGGATCCGATCCGTCCGCCATTTTGTGTTCATGGGACCTCGATGACGAAGCACAATTTTGCCCAATGATGATTGCAACACCAAATACCATTGTCAGGCTCCTGCATTGTTCTATTTTTTGTAGGCTAAGCTTTGTCTGGTTGTCCAGTCCCTCCCAATCTATGAACTATGCTCATTACCAATGATGGATGCATTGAAGGTCAGCGATCATTAACTTATTTCGGCCGAGAATAAATGATTTTATGCAGCTAGTTACACCGTCAGGCTAATGTTTAATCGTTAGAGGGGGTACAATACGAACGAGAACTCGACTAATTATTATTCAATTCAGTACAGGCCTGATTGCAGGCCTCTTTTTCTCCAGCTTCAATACGAAGTAACTTTCTGCTTTTAAATGTAGTTTTCAGAATTCAGAGCAGTCATCCATGGGTGATTCGATCAATCTTTCATTGCCTTGGAGTGGATAAAATGGACTGATAATAACTGAGGCGCAAGTCCTACTAGTTCATTTTGTAGTTGCTTTCACTGTGTTGATTCACCACGACTATTACTCTAGTAAACATCTTTAATACCTCCATATATCAGCAAAGGAGCTCGAGTGCGTGACAACTTTTCTTTCCTTTTTTTTCTTTTTACTTGGATTAAGTGGACACTGGTGAAAGAGTTCCTCTGCTTTAAGGGCTATATCATGGCAAGTTTGCAATTTTGTTCAAAGCTGAGCTAAATTTCCTCAGTCTCCTTTTTTTATAGTCGGAAATCTAAAAAAAAAAAGCAAATGATTCTCTGACGGAAAACAGAGCATGACCAGTTTTTGGTCATTTTTTAACAGCTCAAGAGTTTTTGCAAAGAATTTTGTTTTTCAAGTTACAGTATGTTGCATCCAAGCCGTCGGAAACCTTCAAGAAACACGCACCTGTATATGAGATATGATGGGGTAGTAGTTTAATTAGTACACACTAAACCATTGGATAGAGTTTTTCCGCGCTCTGATTGGCTAATCAACCTCCCGATATCCAGTGCTATTCACTGATTCACCTCCATTTACTGCGACGCCAAACTCGTGTAAGTTACGAGCATGATAGCTTTCCGGTACTTTACTGCTGAAAAAAACAAAGAAACTTCACAAATAATCAAACAAGCTGTTACCGGAATACATGAAGAAGGTGACGAAATTCGGTTTGGAAGTTTAAACAGGTGAAACGTTGACGTGAATTCAGCCATGAAACCAGAGAAAAATTTTTTTGTCTGATGCAACTGGAGTCTTGCGTTTCTTTATTTACTAGCTGTTATAGTTCTTGTTATGTTCACAAAACGAGGCTTAAAACTACATTTAATAGGTTTTTACAGAATGGTTTCAGACACAAAAAGAATCACGACTCCTTTTGAAGAAAATTCCCCGCGCTTAAGAGCTTAACTTGACAAATGCAATGCCTTCCACAATTTTATTTGTCTGCCGGAAAACGCGACGGCCGTTCGGTCACTGCGCTCAAGTATCTCACTGTTTCAGTGTATACTAATATCCACCACTAGTAGCCACCTCCATTGTTATATAGAACTGAACCATTATCTCATTATTATTATTATTGTTATTATTATTATTATTGCTATTATTATTCAAAGTTATAATTTTATTGTATCACTAAACGATCATGACAAAACTTCTTTGAATCACGGTTCTTCTTTTTTTCTTTCTTATTCTTTACTTTAGTTTCTTCTTGTGAATATACTGAACACCTCAACAGGAACGTTCGACGAATGGATGAATCAAAGGAAACTTTTGCCTGCAGTCAAGTCCAACTGACTTCAGTTATCACTGACTTTAATATCCCTCTATGACTATACTGTTTACTTAACCGTTAATTTGATGGCGCAGTTGGCAATATGCCCTCACTTTTCAAGATAATAATAAAGTTTGACCTTTATTTAATTTTGTCAAACTGGATTAAGCAAATCCGAACTGACTGACCGTGTAACACCTTGCATGAGTGTTTTTTTGTTTTCTTTGGAAGTATCACAGAACGGATTTGTTCATATTACTAAAAGTGGTGATTAGCTGACTTAATTAGGTACGTCATGAAGCTTGAAAGAGTTAATTCAGGTCTTAAAGGCTGCTTAAAATTTACTAGTTGAGAGCTTTACAAACCAAAGACAATGCATTTTCTTACGTAAGATAAGAAGTCCGCGGTTCGTTTGTAAACTATCTTCCCTTTTATTACACTCGTGTGCCTATTCCCGAATGATTTAGTTTACTACTGGCCGAGGGTTTTGGTACATACTGAGAAAGGAGACAAATGATTAATTGGTAGATCGTTAAAATTCTGTTGATCATCTTATCAATATTTACTTCCCGATGTGCAAAACGCCAATCTTATTTTTTACCGCGAATTTTATCCTACGCCTGCACTAGTTTAACGTCTGGTTAAGCCTGGTTTGACAACCAGAAAAGTCTGGTTGGTTCAACCAGGCTTGCATCCTGGTAAACCATGGTTTAACAAGGCTTTTGGCGCAAGGGGAAAGTGGAGAATCACATATCGGATAGGTTTTCATAATCGGGGAAGCGGTCGACTCGCTCTAGCCTGTTCCAGGCGTTTAGAAAGCGGAATGCGGCGCGAAGTCAAAGAGCGAGGAAAAAAATCAGGATCGTGATGTAGCATTTAAACGTTGACAACAAGCAAAACAGTTGAAAAAAGATCAAAGATATAGCAATTTGGCCGCTACGTGTGTACGTGTATTATGCCACACGGATGTCTATAATTTTCAACACATTGCATTGTTTAGCAAGAAAATGTCGCACGAAATTAATAGAGCTTTTCGACTTCTTTATAAGGGTACTTTTTGTAAAACAAAATTGCCTGAAGTGGAAGTTGTGCTGGGCCTGTTTCTTCCTAAACACTGTACGATCACTTCCGGGCGCGTCACATTAAATTTGGAGGGCATTTAGGAGGTTTTGACGCGGATATGTTCGAGGCAGAAATAAATAAATTAAAGGAAAAAAAATCGAATACTGTGCTAACCTTCAAGGAGTCTTACGATTAAGCAAGTCATAATAAAAACCAGAATTAATGTGTCCCAAGATAAACCTACTGATCTAAGGCTGAATTGGCCTTGCTTTTGAACCAATGTGACGAAGGAAGGCTGGCCATCTCCGGTTGTCAGAAGAAGGTTGAACTCTCCGAACCTGTCCGATGTGTTAAAATTTTCTTTCAAATACCAGTCGCTTCTAAGGGAAATGATTTTGAATCAACAAAGCAATTCTCGACCGGAATACGGCAAAAAAGAACTCACATATACTCCATACAATGACGTCTTGATCGGGCTGTTCCTATCCGGAGAATAGTTGAAAAGACCGCGCTCGACTAGCTTGTTCACGTACAGACGCTCTATTTTCTCTTCAAAGTTCGTCGAACGCGGGTGATAAAATATAAACCGCAGGGGATTTATTGACCGCCAGCGTAAGGGGGTAGTGGTGGGGAAAGAAGAATTTTTATTTAAATTTAAAAATTGTAAAACTGACGCTGTTATTATAAAAATCTTAACCGCGCGCGCCGAAAAGAACAAAAAAGAAAAATAAAACAACGTCTGTTTACAGGCTAGCGCTCGACTTTGTTAACCCCGCCTAGTAGTGTTTTAGCCATATTAACAGACAGTTGCGAAATTTAGAATTGTTTCAATCACGATCGATGACAACCAGTCTAACCTGAGATCAGGCTCTCTTTTCGTTTCGCTTTGAAAATGACATTCCGGCGGGCAAGGCGAAACGAAAAGAGAGCCTGATACAAACTTTCTACCAAACTTCTTCCGCCCAATTTTTTGATTGATTGACATTTACCGAATCAACCAGCCGAAATTACCTCCGCAAATTTTTCATACGTGGGAAAAATGCACTCTCGCTGACTGGAAAAATAGCTTTTACCTTTAAATTTTTTCAACTAAAATAAAACGGTCGGCACAAACACATTTAAACTTGCGAGATTAAAGGAGATCTCAAAGGTATATTAATATTTCTGTTGGCGTAGAAGGTAAAAAGTTTTCGAAAAGACGGCGACACGATGTTCTAGTTTTAATATTTTGACTAGGCGCGCTCGAATTTAAAATACTAAAATATCTATTTGTCCGTTGCCTTAATATTTTCTTCCGCAATTTTTCACTACATAAATCTTAAAAAATCTTAGAGAAATATATCACGAATTTTTTCAATGGAGATATAAATTATCTCAGAACAAACCAAACGAGTTCTCAAGTGTATATTCTGATTTAGTCCCGTGCGTACACTTGCAATTTGCGAATTTACTAGAGAAACAATTGTCTAAAAAAATATATTTTTCTATAAATCCAGGTAAGTCTTAATTATCTGCCACTTTGGAAAAACGAAACGAAACTTCTAAAACTGCATGCTCAACTGACCTATAAACAAAACGAAAAACAATATTACAAACACAGTTTGTAGTTCTCCTTAGTTGTGTTGTTGTTTTACTGTAGGTCTAAAAACTTGGATCGCTTAATTTATTAATCGAAATTAACAAACAGCAAACAGTCAACGAGCGAGGACACCAGTTTTCCTGGTTTATTTTTTACAAAAAGCGAAGGCAAACAACAAGTCTGTTACCTTAATTAATCACACTAGCGTCACCAGCTTTAGCTATATAAAGTGTATATGGCTGTATATAAGGTGTATATGGCTGTTTATAACGTGTATTATGACGGGAGGAGAAAAGGTGAATTGGGTGTATATAAGGTGTATATTAGGTGTATATAACGTGTATATGGCTGTATATAAGTTTTTTATGGCGGTATGTAAGGTGTATATGGATGTATATAACGTGTATATAAGGTGTATAAGAGTGTACATAAGGTGAATATGGGTATATTTAAGGTGTATATCAGTCGTATATGGGTGGTATAGAAGGCGATATGGGTGTGCATAATTAAGGTGTATATGGGTGTATATAACGTGAGTAAGCTGTGGTATAGAAGGCGACTATGGCTGTACTATGTATATATATATGGGTGTATATAACGTGTAATATGATGGGGGTATATAAGGTGAATATGGGTGTATGTAAGGTGTATATTAGGTGTACATGGTTTTATATAAGGTGTATACAGTTATTTCAAAAAACGTTGTCAGAAGAAAAGCAAAAAGCCTTTAAGCCAAGACCGAAAGGCCACGCAAGTATGTCCCTGAGAACAGTATGGAACGTCTTTCTGTAAGTGAGAGGACTTCTAAATGGTGGACGCATTTCTAGCGTTCTTAAGGTACGAGAAACTCGTAATATGCCAAATGCTAACACGTATATTCAAACCAACGCACAGGTAGGTCCTTCGTTTTCACTAAGCCGGATAAATTTACACCGCATTATTTTCATAAGATCAGACCTCTGTTATTTCAGTAAGCCCTCTTCTTAGCAACATCTCCTAATTTGGAAATCAATTTTTGCCTATGCTTGATTAACATTTTTATTGCTTGAACTTGCTCTTCTTCTGATACTGTATTTCCAGGCTTCCAAACCCTGTTTCATGAAATCATACTTTAACATGCACTAAGAGGCAAGATTTCCTACATTCATACTCTGACACTAAGGCTGATGCAATATGCTGTATCTTGATATGAGAAGAAAGTTGTAACAGTGGTGCTGCATGTTGCCTATTGCACTCTCCCAAGTACCTTCCCACGAAGCCCACTCGCCCCCCCCCCCCAAAAAAAACGATCATTATAAGTATTCACTGGTTCAATAGACCTCTTTAGCTGGTATATTTTGTTTTCCCAATAGAGGTCTCAGGCTAACTTGAACCTTTGTCTTTTCATACATTGTGCGTACATATGCACGTGAATAGGACGCAACTTGAAAGAAACAGTTCTCCAGAGTATTATCACATGACCTGAATTGGGAAACAAAACATACCAGCTAAAGAGGTCTATTTTTATGAACGATGAACTAGCGTATGAACGACAAACTACCGTCTGAAAGTTTTCCTTACATTTATAGTATACTGGGAGTTAAAAAACGATATGTTTAGAGAGATTGGAAATCGATGTTCCAATACATTATCACTACATTTTGCAATGTAAAAATAATGATAAAAAACAGATCAACTTCGATATGTGTAGTAGATTCGATAGTGGATTTATTTGTAGGATACACTTTTAGCTGTCGCATTTTTCTGTCGTTCTGGTTGTTGAGTTCTCAACAATAGTTATATGTAATGGCGAAACAGATCGCCTCTTAGTTTTCGGGGTCTGTGAGCATGCTACTGAGTCCGAAGAGCTTACCTATCACCATTTTGCTAATTGCAATGAAATAAATGAATTAGTTAGCGTACTTGGACTACGCTTAAGGTGGCTCGACCCAGTTATTTTTATAGCCACACCCTCCATCTTTGAATCTCTTTCTTATACTTAAAAAAATCGAACTGTATTGTAAAACGATTATGACACATGGATTACACTTGGACTAAACTTTATTATTTTTTTGGGCGATCGGAATAAATGTCACTTGGCAATGAAGTCACAATGCATGTACGTGAACAGTGGTCATTTTTCTTACTAATTATGCGTGCGCGTTCGAGATCACCGTTCTTAAGAACTGCGCGTTCTGTCACTATTTTTAAGAAGCCGTTGGAGCGCAGGCATTATCCCATCTTAAATACAATTAGGGCCTTTAAAGTGGAGTTCAGAAATAAGACCTTAGCTTTCGCGCACCTCTGCAATAAAAAGACTATTTACTCTGTAGTTGAAGAGGCCTCCACAAATACTTTAAAACTGTCGAACTAGAGAAAGACCTCCGGGATGTACTCCCTTTTATAAGCCATACAACTCTGTGCCGCCCCAAAGGGTATGGGTTTTGCCCCGTTTTGGTCTAAAAACGGGTATAGACTTGGTTGCCTATTTCGAGTAGTGTTTTCGAGGGAACTACGTTTCAATCCCAAATGATTAAGAAAGAAAGGAAAATATGCGAATTCCAAATGGATTTTAATAAATCTTCTTTGTTGCTGTTGTAATCTACGTAATGATGATTTGGAGAGCCAGGCGGCATACCCCCACCAAGAATTCCCAGGAGACCCCCCCAGACCCCCCCCCCCCCCCCCCCCAGGGAAAGACCTAACTCTTACTCTTGACCTTTTATTCTTCGGTCAACTCTCAATGTCACATCACATCACTTAGAATGTAACGGTAATAATAACAGGATTTTTCAAGTTGTTACAGTTACCCGCTACTAGTATTTTCATAGGCAATAAATTGAATTTAAAAAGTGATCACGTGTGTATCATTAATTGTTATAAAGTGCGCAGCCAGCGGGACTAATGTTGCAAGCCGCGTGACAGATAACACCGCATCCCAAGCGTGCGCCTGCATTCCCTGTTATCAAGCTCTCTTTCCTCGCAGGGCCAGTGCCGAGTCCCAGATCATCTCTCTTTTGATGAATCTATAAAATAATAAAAACCTTTTAGCCTAAAGAACACTTAAACCCAGTAGTTATTTTTGTTTCTGAAGTGAGATAGAATAGTTTTGGCACACGAAGAGTAAGCAGCGAGTGATTAAGGGCTCCCGTGCCACAGCTCCCTGCGTGATTCGCGTCTCTCACAATCAACCTCCCTAAGCCCAAGGCAGGAACATCTAACTGTACTTGTTTTGATCTTACCACAAATGCTCTTCCAATGACAGAAAGAGGTCCAAAAAGGGAGACCTTATCATCCATAAACTGTTTACTTATTCGCCCGTTTACGTCTGAAAATAGATTTCCCAAATCACCAATGTGCCTGAAGAGAAACAAAGAATGGTTGCCAGTGTATTCTCCCTTATTCAATAGCCAGGATTAACTGATCCTTATAAGTCATTCCGTACGTTTCTTTTGTAATAAAGTAACTTGTGTTCTCCTCTCCGCAGGGGCCTCTTTTATGTTGTAGGGTGGCTGTGTAGAAAGAAAAAAAATCGGGGATACCCAGCGAGAGCCTATGCGGAGGAGAGAGGCAAAAATGCGTGCATCAATTGTTTCTTTAAAAAGAGCGTTATTGATCATGATGTGAGATCAGAGAACCCTGGCTCGAGCGGTAACATTTTTGGAGGTCGTTCCAAGGCGCTCTTGTCAACTATTCACTTTACAGCTTAATACACACTGAGCAAGACCGAAATACGACAGTTGGGGAAAAGGTCACTAAAAAAGATGATTTCGTCTATGACACAACTTAATAAACAGTACTATGGCTGATCGACAACTCGAACGAGGATGTTTCCTCGCATCGCGAGGTTTATATATTTATGTCGCCCGCGCATCGCGCGATGATCTCATAACGAGGCAAAAACCCGAGTTGCCAGTGTTTCAATGCCAATGCATATCTCTTGGGTGTCCGCAGTTTACGTCATCCAGGGTGACGTTAGGGTGCATTTTAGGGTTACCAGGCAACACTGATTCAAGTGCGAATGATGGGAAATGCTGTGGTGCACTATCATGTTTTATTCATGAAATGCTCACGTCTTTATTCATCATCTGTCAACCAATCAGAATCGCGACTATTTTCTCAGGCAACGCCTCGCACAAGAACGTTCTAACGTTCCAAAACCTAGCGCGAGCAGCGAAGAAGAGCCCAAGAAACCTCGGAGCAGCTCGAGAACATCACTTAGCCCAGCAAAGACAGCCTCGTCAGCAAGAAACTGAGGGACAGAGGAAGGCAAGGTAGGCGTAGATTAAACTTAAATAATCTAAATAAATGCAGCGCCATTAAGTAACCAAACCCCTCAACGACGCGAGCATCGCTTGCAACGACTAAAACTGCCCAGGCGCACCGACTGAATAACGAAACTGAGGAGGAACGAAATCTGCGGTTACAGAGGCTTCGACTTAATTTCGATGGATGTACTTGCAAATCTCCCAACAGTAGAGGATCCACAATCAAATGAACATCAAGACACAGTACAAGAAGATGCAGAAGAACATAGGGTCAACAGCGTGAACAGGATGCAATACGGGCGTTCCATCAATTGAGGGGGATCCTTTAAATGAATTTTGAACAGAGGTTTTTGCTCAATAGCTTTTCCAACACTATTTCCTAATGATATAGACCCTACAAAGAGTACACACTTTCGGGAAGTTTCCTTAACAGATACCTTCGAACACTTAATCAAGTATGCAGACATATCACCCAATGGAACCTTTACATGGCGATTTGCATCACATCCACGATTTCCACATTGGGCCCTAAACATAAAACAACGCCATCAGTTGTTGTGGCAAGCTCGCATTTCTCTCACTTAAAACCCAGAAGATGCCAACTTAACAACTGAGGAAATTCGAGAAATGATGTGCCAAATGTCAGCCAATCAGCTTATGAAACGTGTCCAGCGTTACGTTGCTAAAATACAAGGCACAAAGAAGTACTGGTATCAGCTTTACCAGGTACTTAAGGCGCTAATAACACAGAAAGGGGCTCCCACTTTCTTCTTTACTTTAGAGTTTCCCATAACTATTGGTCAGATTTAAACTGACTTCTTCAAGAGCCAAAAAATGCAGTTCCTTCTGTTCGAATTAGGGTTGTCATTGATCATTCTCACATTACAGATGCTTACTTTGTTTCAATGTTGGATGAATTTTGTACTCATTGGCTTGATCATTTAATAAATGCAGAATGTAAATGGATTCGATTTGAGTGGCAAGCACATGGCAATATTTATGCGCATGGTTGTGCAAAGCTATCCAATAACCCAGGCTTTTGCAGCCTTGTTAAGACAGCAGCCCAAGGCTGAAAGCTAGAGCAGATTTTACGACTCCACGAACATCCAAGTTACTAACAGATGGCTAACGAAGTCCAAACCCATATACTAGTAGCACATCAAGCACGAGCCACTGTAATCGCGTATGCTGATTGGCTGGTGACAACTATGAATGATGCACTTCCACAGGAGAACTGGGCCGTTCCCTCACCATATCCCTCAGCAATATCACTTTAAAATATTGATAATGCGAAGCCTTTGTTAATTCAGTCGAGCGTCATACAAAGTGTTGCACAGCATACTGTATTAGAATTAAACCTGGGCAGCAGCCAACATGCCACTTTAATTTTCCAAAAGATTGTCAGAATGAAACTTCAATCGACTTTGAACTCATGACCACAGCTAGAAGACCGTGAATTAATTGTAGATGAAATCACCCATGCTAAAGTAACACTTACCACAAAGCGAAATGATGAAAGAATCAACTCCCAAAACCGTGTTATGCTACAACACTGGAGAGCAAATGTACATCTTTAAGCCATTGTTGACACTCACCAATGTATCTGGTACATGGCGAAGTATGCAACAAAAGCTGAACCTCGATAACAGTCAGCATCTGAAATTCTCAGTGTGTGTGAACAGGCTCAATAATACAAACATGGCTTCAAATGCACTACAAAGAGATATTATTCAATTTGCTGGAGAACGTGACATGGGATCTCCAGAAACTGCACATCTGCTTCTTGGAAAACCCTTGTATTCTTGCTCTTACTCCGTTCTTTGTGTCTCACTGGATGGAAGTCGAAGGGTTCGTACCGGAGAGGATGATGATGAAAACCAGGGAGATAAAGTATTAGATCCATCAGTACTTGACCACTATGCTACTCGAACTAACTGGTAAGCAAATAAACATCAAACTCGTACCCTTAATCTTGTAAAATTTACTTCTGCCTACTATGTCAGTAAGGGGGAGCTCAAACACCGTAAACAGGAAGTTATTATTACGACCTTTCCTAATTTCCCACCAAATCCTTTAGGGAAGAATTATGGTAATTACTGAAAGCATGCTCCAATTAAATATAAGCCTTGGTCTGGATCCGAGAAGTCCATATCGTATGGGATGGAGTTGACGATTGCGATGGAAATCACATTCGGTGCTACCATGCATTTCTTGCCTCTGAAAAAATGCCTCTCGGACGATAATGAAATGCCACATCGTGAAAAAGAACCTGAGGAGTGGATACTGCTGTGTCCCTCCAATCAACACTACGATGACACTGTCTCACAAGGAAGCCAATCTCACGAAAACTTGCAGTTTGACTGGACAGAAACTGCCACAGCAATGCCGCCTGCTCTTCTACGGCAATCTGCTAACTGGATTACAAAACGCCGAAGCGAGGCTCTAGAGGACCCAAGTGTTCTAAACAGACGACAGCAACAACCTGTTGATCTAGCGCAACTGAATAGACAACAGATGCTTGCTTACAACATCCTTGCTACTCGTCACTACTACATAGTGCAACCCCCTGGAACCACTGCATATGATCATTACAGGGACAGCAGGATCGGGTAAGTCATATCTGATTAGTGCAAAAAAAGGTCCTTCTTGGAGATACATGTATCCTCATAGACACCACTGGTTCAGGTAGGGTACAACATTGAGGATTATACCTTACACTCGGCATTACTGCTGCCACTTCGTAATAATAATAAATATAATGACCTACAAGTAACAACATTACAACGTTTGTAACTTCGTTTTCTCTGGAAAGTGCTATCTTATTACAGATAAAATGTCAATGCTTGGATAGTGGACACTAGCTTGGGTCGATAAGCGTTGACGACCAGCAACAGGAAAGCTTAAGAAACCCCTTGGAGGGATTTCCGCCTGGATCATTGGAGATTTTACACATCTAATACTTGTTGGAGATGAGCCTAATTATGCTTTCCTATCCCAGTCCAGTTCTTTACTGGCACAGCATGGACATTCAATTTATAGTCTTTTTAAAGCAGTTGTTACGCTATCGGAAAACATTCGACAGGCTGGAAACAATCCTGAGGCAGAAGATGGGATGAAGAGATGGTCACACCACTCGAGGTGACTGGATGACACTTTGTCAGAGGACACCACAGCACTACATATAATTGTAATTTTCCTGGCTCAGGAAAATTGTACATAAAACAGAGAAAATTTCACACACCGATGCATATGCCAACCTTATCTGAACAAACTCACACATTATGAGAATTAAGAAAGTGATCATCTTCAACACCTCTTACCTAGTATGTTAATTTCGTACAATTCACTCTTGCAAAGAAGGTTTGTTTGCTACACTTACACCAATAACCATGATGTACACTTACATACTTCATTTGGCACTTTCCACTGACATTCTGTTCCGATAAACACCCCCATTTTTATGGTCGTGGGTCAAGATCACTTTTATGATTCTCATGATGTGCATCGTCAATGACAATGCTACATGTAATCATTATTTCAGTAATAATGTTTCCACCTTACTTGTTACAAACAATAGTTGTCTAGATAATTACCTACAAAAAGGATTACACAAACTGTCATTGTTGTAGATCAATAACAAATAACAGCTTTCCTCCAATAACGAGCATTCACTATTTGTTTTCACTACAACATTACTCCTGCCATTTGGCACATACTGCTGACACTCCTCACCATACCTATCGCAGACGGCAGGAGTTACCTGTATTTGTAACTGATAACTTTCATGTGAGCACAAATAAATTAAATGCCAGTCTATATTACCTCCCAGTCATCCACTTACACCCAAAACAACATGATATTTTTATCTTTTCGAGAGTCAGAATAACTTGGCCTGAGTTTCCGGTCATAAAGGCGAGAAAATCATTTTGCATTGTTAACTCGCTAAACACAAGACGTATTCAACTTTGGCTAACCATCCTAAACGATTCTCACTGCGACAAGATGCCGGGGAATGGGTTTGAATTTGCTCCCACCACAAGGAGATGCAGTATATCTTAGTTACCCTGCTATTTACTCTATTTTACTCCAGCCTCTCTATTCTTAGCATTTAATTGCTCACATTCTCCGAGCTTCGCGAGGTTCTGCAATACAAGTATTTCTAGTGGTGTTACCGTATTGTGTCAGTAGGTGCTCCATGGGTGTGGTTAAAGCGATTGTAATGACCTCCGGTGCTCTGACATCCTGGAAGATAATTATCATTTTGTTATTCTCACATCAATAGAGAGGAGACGTGTGACGTCACTTTACCATGGTGGCCAAATTTCTGGATGTCAACAATCTTTCTTGACAGAGACGGCCATTTGCATTGTCGAACGTTGAAAGAAAAGCTTCAGCTATCGTTTTGTTCCTGAGTGCAATCATGCACAGGAAAGTCATTGTTACAATTTTTCCGTATTATATTTATCTTTTGAATATCAAGATATAAAGCTATCATTACTTGGTTGATAGCTGCCAAAGTATTCATGGTTACATGGTAACCGCTGAAGTAGCAAGAAAACTACGCTAATTAAGCCTACCATCAGTGATTATGTCTCCAAACTCGTGGATATGGAAACCATGATTTGAGTTGGGTGGAAGCCCTGACATCTCTACGGCAAAAAAAGTTTTCTGACCATATATCTACGATAAATATAGACGAATCACCGGCCGTTCTCGTAAAAAATAATTTAAAATTTTTACCTTCCTAAGGATTGGTTAATGCAGTACCAGCTGATATTAGGGGCATAGCCAACCCACAGGCCTGTAGGCCCTGGCCTACAAATTTTCGGTTTGATCACTCTACCGCTTGTGCGTTGTTGGAGAGAGCTAAAAAACTTAAGAGCTCAAAGTGTTGGCAAGGTCAGTGCGTACTAGTCATGCGTGCAATTTTAGGATATGTGGAAATGAAAGTCAGCCAGGCCTACAACTAGTAGAAAAGCTGGCTACGCCCCTGGATATGACAATGGCGTGATGATTGAAGGAAGTTTTATTCGAAAGAGAAGAAAAATGAGAGCATACGAAGAGGTTTCCTGTTTTGCAAAACCAGAAGAGAGCCTGTAAATTGGCGGACCTTACTTTTAGTCCAAGAGCCAAGACCCAAAAGAATGGATTTTCGTAGCACCCATCTTAAAACCTTATAAAATTGGTATCAAGTTAAAAGGGAGATAGGGCAAGGTTTTTATGAGGGGAGTATGGGGATACGTTTTGCTTTGTAAATACAAATGATATAAAAACTCTAACAGAAATCACGAAATACTCGTTCAAATTTAATAAAACCTTTTAAAAATATACTTACAATTGATATTATGTAACATTTCATACTTTCCATGATTTTGTGACCAGCCTTTGCACCCACTGTTATGGAAACCGTACATAAATCTCATTCCACTATTTTGTTAATTAAAAATGCTTTTCTTTGATGTTACAACCCAGTTATCACCCAAAAGTCAGTTGTTTTTGTTTTTTCTCCTTTTAAAGCATTTATTTGTTCCTACCACAATGCATCCCCAGCCCTTGTTCCATTATGCGTTTACAGACATATAACAACCTCACGACAGGGTCCGCTATCTTAGAAACTGGTGAATTAAAAGAAGGTAAGAAATTGCCTCTTTTTTGCAAAATGGCCATTAATTGTTAACGAAAAGAAGATCTTAAAGCGACTCTAGTCAGATTTAAGAACTTTTTTCCATTTAACTTTCTATGTATGTATTAAAGGTCAAACTAAGTTTACACTGAAGAGGAACAAAAGAAAAAAGTACTTTGGAAATAAGTTACGCTTACTCTCTTGATAACTGCGTTTTATTCTGTTATTTAGCAATACATTTTCTCGATAACTTTGACTGGTATTGCGCACTGTTGCAAAGAATTCAAGATATGCCAAACTTATTGAAAACTTCAGTATCTTACAACAAGAAATACAACAAGAGATACCTGAGGCCAGTGCCTATTTGCTCGTCTACACCCTCATCGTCGTCATCAACAACGTCATCTCCACCTTTGAGGTCTGTTGCATTGTTCATGCACTCATCAGAGCAAGTACAAGCTTTTATCGAAGGCAGGAAATTACCAACACATGGGCATCGCCTCGATTGGCATGTAACGCAGCACCCACAGCAAACTAATTCCATCTTGGCCTGTGGAGCTGGCGACAGGTCTGTCCAAACGATCTCAAAGCGTCCTTCCTTCAGTCAAAATCCATGTTTTACTGGTTCTTGGTCAATTCTTAGCTGCAAGGCTTTCTTCCGGAGAAACGCTTGGTAGTTAGGCTCGCTTAAAGTGGTATCGGAGGGCAGCACTTGTTGGTGAAACTGCACCAGCTTGCACTGATCACCGTTGTATAATCTGCAAACTACTTCTTCCAATTTGGTTATGCTCTGCTCTCTCAAGGGAAGACTCTCTCCAAGAACGTCCACACTTTCGCTCATAAACTGGCTTTCGCATCTGACCATTTCAAACGCCCTTTTCATGCCTTTACCTGCAAATGAGCTCAGAGCGTCACAGCCTGTTAGCGCGTGCAAACTGGGGAGGACTAGGCATACCCTGGGACCCAGCTTCTCGCACAGTCGGGAAACGCTTATAAAGCACAATCTTTTTCTTGCTGCACCTATCAAGGTCAGCTCTGCAGGAGTGGCTGACTGGTGGTGACATATAAACTCTTTAACATGTGTATCCGTGGAGACAATGGTTACCGTTTGATGTTCATGTAAAGATGCGTGTGACTCATGAAGGAACATCCTTGTATCAGCTTCCTCTTGGTAGGTATACAGTTCCTTTTCTGCAGTTGCTGTCATAGGTCTATCTGTGACGACAAGCTTGATGCAGTGGTTGCCATGGGTAAAATATACATTAAACGACTGTTGATCCTTTTAGCATAGTCTTCCTTCAAACATTCGCTTTAAAGGAGCCTTAGAAGACGCACTCTGTTGCTCCCGCATGACGAGTACTTCTTTTCTTGGCGTAGACAGAATTGTTAGGAGGTAGCAATGGCGCCGGCTAGTTGACCGGAATTGCTTCTTCCTTCCCCTTCTATGTTCTCGATCGAGATGTCCAGGTACTGATCACCACCAAAGTCAACTCCTCTTGCTTCTCCTGCTTGCATTAGTATTCTCTTACTTGAAAATCATTTCTGACAATTTTATGAATCTCTCTGATGTCTTCCTCACCGTTTGAAGCATGCCCATCGGGTCGATGATCACTGCTATGATTTGGGCTAGCAAGCGCTGCAGACCCTCTACCCCATCCTCTCGAAATTTAGGTAGAGTCGCTTTGCTGGCTTTCACAAGCGCGCCATCAAACAGCCCCAGCGACTTTTGGGCCTAGCTCGTGGGCCAGCGACTGACTAGATCCACTTGTCTGCTTTGGCCAATAACGAGAAATCTAGCAAACGGATTTCTGTCTGTTCTTATAATGAAAGCCCTTCCTCCCTTTAATATGCGATTGTATGGAAGCGGCCCTCTAGCATCGCTGAGACAGAACGTGATCCAACAATTCCACTTTCCGTAACGATGACTCCAAGACCTACATCTTCAAAGCGCTTACCGATAGCCACCAGGAAAGACCTGAGAAAATTATGTGACAAGAGCCCATCCTAACAACGAGGCACTGGAACGTTTCGTCTTTTTGCCAGATGACTTAAAGAGCTTTAGCGTACTTTGCTTGTTCTAAGGCAATAATTACATTTTCCTGGCCAAGCTGATCAGCAGTTTGCAAGGATTTCTCACGAAGAAGAGGGTACACTGTAGGGATCTCAGTAGGGCTTGCGTCGATAACTTGGCAACAGCCTATGGAACTTTCACAAAGAACACCTTGCTACAGTTTAATGTTGAGACCTCTTCATGTTGGGATCACCTGGCTGTGACCACTCCCCGATGTGAAAAGATTTTCTTCAATGGGTTGCCGGCACATCATTCATCCGAAATCAATTGATCTTGCATATGCACCAGTATCAGGATTAGTCGCGATACCATCATGCACACCAATGTGAAATGGACTGGGGCTAGCCTTAGCCACAAGGTCCTCGGCAACTTTATGGCAACTTTTACTATTTGGAGTAACTTTCTGGTAACTTTTGAAATTGACAGTAATTTTTGATTTTTGGGGGCAATTTGATTAAGTGTCAAGTAACTTATGGCAATTACGACGTCTCCAGTAGTAACGTGGGAATTGTAAACTGTGATTGGGATCGATCCAGAGGTTGGTGTTAAGAGATTCTGTTCCCAAAAGACTTACTCAAACGGTTCTTCAACTATGAGGACCTGTAACTGGGTGCATTCACTCCTTCTTGTGATAGCCTACGAGGGGCCTGTACCTCTTTGAGGACTGTATATGTATCGTAAACATATTCTCTAATATTGCCCTGTTGTAGCTTTGCTAGCTACGTCCTCGACTTCACAATTTTGCTCTTCCAACTTTGCAAGTGCCCCTGGCCGTGAACGCAACATGATTTGTGATAATTTTAATTGCCATTAACCGGCCTTGTAGTGGTAATAAAAGGCGTCTGTCATCTCGAATCTCGGTGTCCTTACATAACGTTCATCTTTTATCTGTATTCATTTTCCTTTTATAGCCCCCGTTGAAGGTTTGTACTGTAAACCGAAATATCGGCCAAATATAATTCACTACTTTGTTTTTGTTTTCTTTATTTTTTCTATCACTCTTCCAGCCGTAAGGATCAGTTTACTGTTTTAAGTTTAAAATTTAGTAGGAAGCACTCCCGGTGGCTGTCGTTTTTAAACTTGCTCCTTTTTTCTTCGTAAGCATTGTTTTGTGTCATTGGCAAATAGCCTGGGACCTTAAAATAGATCAAAATACGTTTCGCTGGGCGAAGCTTGGTGTTAGAATCATAACTGTCATTATCTTCGAGAAGGTCTTCGATGAAAACACTTCGACGCTGCCCCTAAGCACTCCTTATCATTGTATACTTCATAACATCGTCTGTGATACTTGCTCTTCGGCCCTTCCTCCAGAAACCCTTCGTCTCGGCCCACATAACATCTCTCTGTTCGCTCATGATTGAAATCTCAGCCAACTTTTTTTTCTGAAAAGTCAGTTAACGTCCCTGGCTCATCTTGTACATGACAGAAACATTTACCCCAGTTTGGAAGTTGTCGGCGCTGTCGTTTTCTTAGATGGGATGATTGCACAGTACTGAACAGAAAATATTGCTTTTTCTTCCATTGCCTGGCCTGTACATCAACCATGGCAAGAATGAGCATCATAAACAGTATATAGTAAAAGAGGCAATATTCTACTTTTCAAATCTCTTCAGCAAAATAACACAAGTTTCATGCTGCTGTAACGTATGCGATTTTCTCTTTCAAAGCGCATTACGTATTCACTTTTAATAGTACTTGATCATTATGAGTTTGTTTTTTTTTTTAACTTAGTTTGTTTAAAAACATGTTTATGTCAAATGGTCTATAAAGATCTTTAAAATAGGTCGTTGTAAGACAAACTACTAATACTAGAAACCGATAAAAAGATAATATGAGGGTATTTGCGAAAAAATAGGCAATTTCTTACCTTCTGCTGATTCAACAAATTTTCAAGAAGGCGGACCCTGCGATGTGTTTGCTATACAAGATAGGCTCGAAGGGACAAGGGGTCGAAATCCATTGTTATCCTTGGCAGCGTGGCGCTGCTGTCCTGGAGCCGACCTTCCGTGCAGATGGTCCAGGTTCGACTCTCGGCTTAGCTGTTTTATTTTCTCTGTTGTATATATTTTTTCGTTTTCTTTTCCTTTTTTATGCGATAAACGTATTTGTAATAATGTTTATGTAACATTGGCTCATTCTTCCACGGCTGGGGATGCATTGTGTATCGAGATATTATATTAAGCACTTGGAAAGTTAAAAGATGTTATTATTCATTCAAAATTTTTTCCCAATTCTGATTGGCTAAAAGCACACGCATAATTCACCAAAACCAGTGACTAATGACCAAATTTGGAAGAATTTTGTGTTTAACGGTTTTTGGGATACATATGACAGATGTTGGGCATGCGGGATTGTCTTGACAAAGGAGCGAGAATGCGGGATCTGGATCCTCCTTCCAGATCCCGTTCCATTGAGATGCAAGAGATAGAAGATTGACAAAAGGGGTACAACATGGGGTTCCACGTAAAAATTTTATATTATGCAGGTTTGGCTATACACAGAAAATGAGCTAAACTATTTTTGTAGACTTTAAAAAAAAATACCTGCTTCATCCGGACTGTTCCCACCACGGGAGTTTTAGTACCAGGAGGAGGTTTGGTGTTAGGCATTATTGCACTCACTGCAGTCGCCATGACTACATCTTAACAAACAACACGTATCAAGACAAGCGGAGAATCAAATTCGAAAACAATCTGTCTTACAGTTGGAAAGGCTCGTGTTCCCATTGTTTCCGCCGTTAGAAATTAGGAACTTGGATTGACACTACTCTCAGCCTACAGGTTCACATGAATAATACATGTAAAGCCGCTTCGCTTAATACCATCTTATAAATGTCAGGGGTATAAGAAAGTACTTAATTAAGCAACACAAACATTAGTTCATACACTAATAATATGATGTATCGATTATTGTAATAGCATTCTATATGGTATTCCGTCTATACATATACTTGGTCAACCGATTTGTGGATTACAAGTTTATTGTTTGATTTAAACTATAAATTTATAAACTAGAGCTACGCTTTTAGCCGTGGCTAAATCTACATATATATGCTTCTGGTACAGACTGTTCGATGTGGTTTCGGCAGCAACACCTAGGACAAAAGGCTTACGTTTTGAGATATTTGCTGCGGTACAATAGACAATTTCTTGATACGAACAAAGCATAAATTTAAATGTGAACAGACCAGGAAAGGAGTGATCAATCTTCAAAATAGTTTTTCTTTAACGACTTAACGCGTTTGGTAAAAAAAGTTGACCAGGAAACTAGGAACTGTGTATTCATTTGCAGCATACCCATGTAGCCGCTGCATTTTAATTGTTTTTAGGCTTGACAAAGATAGAAAATTCCACCGAGCAAATGCAGTGGCTATATGCATATGCTGCAATCAAATCCATGCAAAATGACTTACGGCCTGTTTATATGGAGGTGGGGAACCCCAGATAGGTGAGGTAACATGCGGCGGGTTACCCTGCACCTATCATGTAAACGTAATCAAAATAAAATGAGAGATCATGTGGACAGACGGGTTACCCGCCATGCAAAGCGGGTTACCTCACCTACCTGGGGTCCCCCCCCCGCCATGTAATCAGGCCCTTATTTTACAACAGTAACAAAATGTATTAATTGTAGCTGAGTTACCTCTTTTACGCCACATTGTCTCCTCGTAACGAGCTGCTGTTACCGTCAGCGAAGCACACAGCAACAACAATAGCATATTGTATCTAAAACATGATAAAGTTTGATCATAAGCTGTGAAAACCAGTATCTCTGTTTTTTGACACTCCTTTTTAAAACAGACATTCAGAGGGAACAGCTTATAGTCAACACTATTGGATGTGTCAAGTAGTTTGCTTAGCAGGCTCAGTAAGTCGAAGAATGTCAGATGCTAGTTGCAGGATAGGCCACCTTTGCAAATAAAAATGCACTAAAAAAAGAATATTGTCACAGCCCGCCCAGATTTTATGCGAGTCGAGGGAATTAATTTGGAAGGCTATAATTTGAAATACTTTATTTTTGGAGTACTTTATATCCTGAAATATTGTGTCATTTGTTTTGCTTGTAGCTGAATTCTAGAGCCATTTCAAAAACGCTCTGGCAAAATTAGAATCGGTTATTCGGTCACACGTTATGTTAACCAAGAAAATAATGAAGTTTACTATGACTTGCAACTTCGTTCGCTTGTTCTAATGAGAAGCGACCACTCTATCCGTTTCTAGACAAAAGTTTGGAGGCATTAGAGCTCTTTCTTCCTTGTTCATTCACAAACGCTTGAGTTCCAAGATCACGATCAATTAAAGGCCGGTTTGCACAACACTTTATAACGCCATTCCTTGAATGGTGAATACAACTTTAAAGTAAAAATTAAATCGTTTAAAAAAGGCACCAACAGACCGTGAAATACATCAAACGAAGAAATACTCACTTCAAAACAGCAGAAGCTCAAGAAACGAATGTCTGTTTCTTGACCAGAGTGGGAAATCAGACATATAGTTTGCACGCGCAGCTGAGTTATTCACACGCATGAAACAATACAAAATGACCAGTAAACAGAGACATAATGACATGCCACAAGCAAGGTAATCCCAAAAAATTTCCATAACAATTGGAATTAGGTACGCAAAGTGCCTACATAATTGACGAAAGAGTTTACTTCCCAGACGTATTGGACATTTTGAGGCTGGGTCGGTGTACGTAGTGACGAATTGCAGTATGGGCCGGACTGTTTTGGCGAAACGCCGCCGCTTCTTTCATTGGCTATTACGAGCTAATGATATTAAGATTTAGCCAGGGCTAAAAGCGTAGCTGTATTTAATAAATTTATAATTTATATCAAACTGGGGAGATCCATATGACGTTTAAGGGTGGGGCTGGGTGAAGTTAAGAGAAAAAATAGTTTGCAAACAGCGCAAGAATGAAGCAACATCTGAAATCTTACATCGAGTTAATAGTTTTATTTGTACACCTAATAAAAAGAAATCACCTTTGGCCACAGTAGATAAGGTGTGGAAAACAAATTCTTCCCAGGCAAAATCACTTTTTTTATTTCATAATTTTATGCTATAAAGGCCGTAAAAACACGATAGTCCCCGGTGGCAGCCAATTTACCCGTTATAATTTATCGGTGTTATCTCTCTGTCTAAAGGAAAGCCCAAAATAAAAATCAGGCCTGATTTTTCGTGTGTGTAGCTCGTTACAAGTCTGGTAGCGCGTAAACCAGCCTTTTTACACTATGTTTGAGGTAAACAGAACTATCAGGCGTTATTTGTTTTCAGACGTCGGACAGAATATATGTTATTTTTTCCGGCCCTATTTTAATTATAATTCTGCAGTTTGTTAAAGAATAATCTTACAAGACAAACTGCACCCATTCAATATTCAGGACGATCTATATAGAGAATTCACCATTAGACGGGACTGTTTAGTCAGGTCAATCCGCCATCAAGTACGCAGGGTAATAATGGGCTTTGAGTATACCTTCTATGACAAATGGTACCCCTTTCTCATATCTTGTTTAGAACTTTGCATCCCTTTTAACTGCTGTAAATGCACTGTCTTTTAAATAGGAATCAATCACAAAAATAGAACGTTTTCTCGACTTTTTAAAGCCAAAAAATTAATCTGTCAGCAATTTGGGGACCTTTTACAGACCCAAATCATATGGCAACTTTTCCCAAATCAGCTTCATTTTGAATGAATGAATGAAATGTAATGTCGTGCATGGAGAGGACAAAAGGACTGTCCTCTTTACGTTATATATAGCTCGGACGTCAGCAGCACAGCCGCCCTCAGTCCACTGTGTAACCCGTTCAGCAACATGATGCTTGAAAGGTAGACCACACCACCGCGGAAACGTCCCCGACCCATTTTGTTCAGTAGTGTGGGTTCTTAATTGTTTTTCCCCTTCGATTTGACTAATAAAAGAAGGATGCAGGAGACAAGACCGACGGCTGAATGTCACCTGCTAATAACGCGCGATCATCTCAACTAAGACAAGATCTTGAATCATAGCTAGCAAGATCTTACCAGTTTATTTATTTATTTTATTTATGACCCTAGTTTTTGGTCAGGCCGGGGTTTGAACTCACCAGGCTACTCCCATACTTACCTATACGGGTATGTGCCGCCCAACGGGGTCGTGATTTTGAAGCTCCTGATTTAGAACGGGGTATCTATCAGAGACGTTTTCTAGAACGGGGTATAATATTTAGAACGCACGAAAGCTCCAGTTTTGTAAGCAGCCATTTGAATTATTCAAGGACAGATTGCTTTTAAAAATACGGTTCAATGCGTTAATAAGGAAACTGTTGTACTCTTGTTGCACCCTATGTTTTAGCGCCGCGAGGGCGGGCCTATTTTGGCTCGAGCCCATTTCTAGAACGGGCTATCAGTTTTAGGGCGAATTCTAGAACGGGGTATAAAAAATTAGCCCATTTCTAGAACGGGGTATCAATTTAAGGGGAAATTTTTTTTAGAACGGGGTGCCAATTTGGAGTCCCGGGCGGCACATAGCCACTCAAAAAATACCCAAGTGCCACCCCCCCCCCCCCCCCCCCCGGGCGAGGCTGCCGGTCGGCAGACCGGTGCTCTCCAACTGACCTAACCGGACGTACGTTGTCGGTAGAACTTATTCTTGATTGGTGAGAGCAGGAATTCCTCCCTTTTTCATTAGCTTAACATTTTGCTCCGGATATCTGGATGGCGCTTTAACACCACCACTCTATAAACATTCCATCACCTGGACTCAGTCGATTCATGCAATTCATTTATTGTTTTTACGATTCAGCATTCGCTAAATTCATCAAAATAAGTAACAGCTGCTGTACGGCACTCCTCACATAAAATTGCTAATTGGCAATTTTATCTGAGGAGTGCCGTACATGCCGTACTGTACGAAACTAAGTAGTAATAAAAATTCCAAGTCAAATCTCACGTTGAGACCAGACTTCCTTGATTTCCTCTATATCAGAAAGATTTAGAGTCACGCAACCAAGTTTTCCTTTTGCTTGTCGTTTACTGTTAATTACTTCTACAAAAACATTGGTAGTTTCACGTTAATTTTATCCATAAGAAATGTTTTGAGCTGATTTTATCAGCTGATTTTCCATTTTGAGAAATCTCAGGTTTGCTGTTTGCCGTAAACGTGCATGACTCTAAATCTACGCGAAAGTGGAAATCCACCACCTTAACACTGACAACGGCTTCGCTGGACACCACTAAACAGACTGCAAACAGTTGGCCATTGGTATTTCTAAACAATTGCTTCATACAATGTTGCAACATTGAGCAAAACTGTAAAAGTGAAGTACAAATTACCAAATTCCTAATTTGCATCGGTTATGCTTTGTTTATCTTTAATGATGTTATTTTGTAACAAGTTAGCGCACTGTTATCTCAGTGCTTAATTATTCTGATTGGCTAATTCAACGTTCCGTGGAAAATAACGCCGCAACCTAGCCGTGCTCCCGCGTTTCCTGTCTTTAAGCTCCCCGCCTTGGCTGTCCCTTCTCCTCGCCCAAGGTCGTCTATTTTTTGGTGAATCTACAAATTAAAAGACAGAAAGTCTAAAATTCTGTAACACAAGGCAAAGATAATAAACATTCTAAGTGCTGTTACACTCGGGACTCTGTAAGACGCGGATGCGGACGGCGGGAAATAATAAATAAATATAAATAAATGTACTGTATACGATGAAAAATTAACATAATTGAAGAGAAATTGAGAAATTTAAAAATAATAAAAATAAATATATCAGTCGGCGACATGTCCTTCCGGTCTGTTTGTCTCTGTCTCCGAAGATTTCTGTCTGTAATCCGAAGATGTCTTCAATGACTTCAATGTATTAATCAAGTTATGTAAATGCTTTACTTCTTAAGTTTTATTCATATTTATCTTATTTATATATCGTTCTTATTTATTTATCTTATATATTCACTTATTCATTATTTATTCATTTATTATTATCCGCCGTCCACATCTTCATTTTGCAGAGTCCCGTTGCACTCTTTACTTTACCACAAATGCTCTTCCAATGACAGAATAAGGTCCAAAGAGGGAAACCACATTGTCCTCAACTTCGTCATCGATTCGACCATCTTCGTCTGTGTATAAGTTTCCTAAGTCACCAACATGGCTGCAAAAAAAGAAGATGTCCTAAAAATTCCACTTTCTTTTATTTAGTTACGTACATAGAAAAAAGAGAAATGCTCCTTCTTTATCTGTTCCCTGATTTAACACGCCCCAGTATTATGTTTGCTGAGTTGGTACCTAGGCTAGGCATCATCTTACGATTGAAGGGAGAGAGACACAGCAAGGCGATGTTTACAAACAGCTATGTTTTTTTCGTTGAAATAATAGTGGTGAATTGTTTTTTTTATTGAACTTACACTGGTGAATTTGAAGCATGTAAGGGCTTACCTAAATTTGCATCGCAAACGTAGGACTTGCAGAACAAGCCAGGAAAGAAGTGATTGCCTTTCCAGATCCGAAGCGTCTTTATCATCTTTATTCGCGCTTAACCTTGCGTATTCTCTGCTTTCTAAGCCATAAAGTACTGGGATTTAAAATATCCTACTGTTAATCTTGTCATTAAAAATCCTTACCGTACTTGGTCAGTGGGCGAGCCGTGGGTGTGGTTAAACGGAGTGTAATGACCTCCGGTACTCTGACATCCTGAAAAAATATATATATGTATATATACAAATTATTATACTCAAATGTGACTACGGGATAATGCGTTTCTATTGTATGAAGAAATTATATTTTTACCCTTGCATCCAGTTAAAGCATTTCGTCATTATTCCAGTTTTAATCTTTCGCACTGCCGCCTTGGGCAGTTTTCGAAAGAAATATTATATGCTAGCCGTAATTTGTTGGTTCAGAAATACCATATTTCACATGTTGATCAAGTTGCCTGGACACATTACCCAAAACATACATTTTAGAGATTGTCAATGTGTTTCGAGGTGGATCCCAACGGACCAGTCATTAAATCTGAGTGAACGGTCAACGGTACACTCTTAGCCTTAGAGACTTTTGTCGGGAAACGTCTTTATTGTCAAATGTGATGTGACCTTGAAGTTACCAAGTAAAGTAAAGCGAAGTAAAGCAGGTTGTAATGTTGGGGCAGCAAAATTTAGCTGGAAATATCACTCAAGCCTACCATCAGTGACAGTGTCTCCAAACTCGTGGATGTGGAAACCGTGAGGCGTATTGGGAGGAAGGCCTGTTATCTGCACTAGCATAGAGGTAGGACGACCATAGTTCTGCAAAGGAAAGGAATTAATCCACAATGATGATTATGACAACAGCACCGAAATGATAATGATCATGATGATGTTTTTGATTTTGATGACAATAAACTGATAGACATGATACTGATTATGATGTTGTTGATGTTGATGTTTACGCTATTGCTGCTGCTGTTGATGATTGTTGATGATAATGGTGATGATGTTTCTGTTGATTAGGATGTTGTTGTTGTTGTTGTTGTTCATGATGATGTAGAGGTTGATGTTGATGATGGTGATTACGTTGATGATGATAATGATGGTGATGATGATGAAAGAGGAAATGATCCTCGCAGTTGAATAAACAACCTAAGCGGTCGTTGACGATGATGTTGATGACGTTGATAACGATGATAATAATAATAATACTTGACCAAGTAGTATGCAATTCTTGTGTGGATTGCGTACGGTCTCCATATATTTTTTGTAAACAAAATGCACTTCATTTGTAGCGAATGCAGGTGAAAAGTGATTAAAAGGACGCGCATTGAACTGATACAGACGGTGAAAGGCACTCGTTCCATTATGAGGAAAGGAAAAGGACAAGGAAAACGCAGGCTAAGAAGAAAAAACTGAGTTTTCAACCTGAATCATCTTGATCGTGCCTTTAATCGGTGTCTCTGTCCCTGGTGGAGGTTTGGTGTTAGGCCTGATTAAACTGACTGCGATCACCGTCGCTCCATCTGAAGAGAAATAACATGAGTAGCATCACGTCATCGAACAAATGCTAAGAAGCAGTGATAATAAAATGTCTTTAATAACCTTCATTAGCAGGAATGAAATAAACGTGAGATCAGAAATTTCGAAGAAAAATAAACAAACTAGGGTAGAATATTATCATATAATTATACATTATTTATTTTAAATGCTCAGTTACTTTGAAGCTGTATTTAACCTAGAACGTCCTCCTTAAATAAATTCTTTCTTTGGTGGGGTAAATTTCGAATTTTTTTTCTTGACTAGTGCCCAGTTTTTGAATACACCAGCAAACTTTTATTTGACAAGTGTCCTTATTCAAAACTTGACGTGCCTAATGTAAGTAAAATATACCAGTAAGAGTAATTACCTCTATTGTAACAGATTTCCTGAGCCTTCGTTAAAGCCAACAAACCGCAGAAAGCCCACAGCATCATCACGTTCATGGCCTTTAGGAAACAATTTCGAAATGCTTTAAATAAATTTAAAACCCATCCCATTTATACACAGACATTCTTAACTAAAAATTAAGGCCAGTTTCAGGTGTCAAAATTTCCATAAGCCCATCAACAATCTGGATTTGCCGAAAGGAAATCAAAATCCGTTTTAAGATCGAAAATCCGTTTTTCAAAGGCAAGTATTCTTAGCTTAATTTGAAATGCTTCTCACATGGGAAGACGTTGAGCGTTCTTTAACTCATACCCGGCGTTTCGGCATAGTTATTAGAGGAGACTGGTTATGAAAAGCGGCAAACATCAATGATAAAAACAACAGTGCTGCAGTTTATGTTGGAAGCACCCTGAAAGTGCACAATCGTTTGTTTTCTGTTGGCAAATTGTTACGGAAAAAATTAATGCAACGTTTTTATTGGTCAATACAACCAAAATGATAGGAATTCTTTTGAACGTCGTGCACTTTCAGGTCCACAAAAACATATAACAAAGGAGTCTGACGGGTTTCATAACCATTCCACACAATTAACTATGGTTTTGGTGATTCCTTGCCCATTTTAAAGTTTTTAACCTGCTCATTGGTAAGTCCTGCAGCCAGGGAGCTTAAGCAACAACGACAGCGGCGGCAGCAAAAACGTTACTTAATCAAAGGCTCTTTTTGTGAGTGACTTCGTGTATGAATTGGACTAGTGTAGAAACGATGTCCAGTCCAATAGTCAACAACACCCCATAATGGCGGTGCATTGGTCCGACGGGGTACCTGACAATTTGTTAGTCGGGGCTGCATAGTAACTTCTACCAGTGAACAAAAATAGCCAAGGTAGGCTTTTGAAAGAAGAAACTATAACGTGACTAGTTTGATCTAACCGGAAATTCCAGAAAATATGTCGTTCTGCCTTTATAAAAAGTGACAGGGTCAACTTTTGGCATTTTAAAATGCTGTTATATAGCAGTAATTTTCTAATAAAGTTTTAATTTTGTTTCTGTCTGATATTGCATTTTAGCCCTTCTGATTATCCAGGTGAATATGTTTCAGATGTTTTCATTTGACGGGACTGATCTAAAAATAAAGCTAAAAAACACTTCCTTTCTCCTGAGGAGAGACTTTTCACACGAGGGGAGAGAATTAGTTACATAACCATCAGAGAAAAATTTGCTGTCACCTTTTGTGAGAGAAAATACAAAAAAGGCGTGAAGCACGTGCAAAGTTTGCATATCAAACCAATTGCATTTTTGCCGTTCTCGTTGCCGTCGCCGTCTTCGTTGCTTAAACACCCTCTCAAGTGACACCGGTTCCTGAGGATGATTAGGAAAGAAACAGCTGTTCAATTCAATGTTAAGATATACATTTACTGAAACAATTGACCACTACAGAAAATACCATAACATACCATAATGTTCTTTGTTTGTCACCCCCAAAACTTTCCATAAGCATTTTCTTTAGTTTCTCTTGGGCTGAATGGCCCCAAGATAAACTGAAAATTATGGTATGTTATGGTATTTTCCGTAGTGGTCAATTGCGGTGACACACAAACCCTCATCCAAAATGTCAAAGTATATAGATATTTGCTCAAATGTTAATATGCTGATTTAGTCAGGGCTGAAAGCAATGCCCAAGGAAGGGGAGGGGGGGGGGGGGGGGGAAAGGACTCCGGATTTCAAGTGACAAGGATGTTCGAATGGGGGAAAAGCCAAAAAACAAAATCCCTAAAAATCGCTTGGGCTTCAAACAAAACCCCCAAAAAATCTCTGCACCAAAAGTTTTAGTTTCTAATACTAAAAAAATCCCTACTTAAATCTGCAAGCTACCCAAAAAATTACTGCCAAAATTTTCCCACCCAAAAAAATCCCGAAATCGAACATTTCATACCTAAGAAAATCCTTCGATAATCCCTGTCTCTTGAAATCCGGAGTGTGTTTGTAGTTGCGACCGAGCGCACAAGTAGTTGTCGGCACATCAGTGAAACATATGTAACCCTTCAAAGTAACCCTGAAATTCTTCTTTAAAGCACAATGAATATCAGCTAATTCAATATTCTCAAAAGCAGAAGCTGCTGAACCGAAACATGTTTGGAAACCATACACATCGAGCACTGCGATGTTCATTACGCCCGTGCTGAAGAGTAGTGATCATGATGTCACGTACGAAGTGATAATATAACATGAAACGAGGTGCATTATGGGATACTATTCGATCGTCGTCTGGGTTTCCATTATTTTTCTGTTAGGTATGGGGTTCCGCTCGTGCGCGCTCAGAGGCTCTTCTA
Organism: Porites lutea; assembly: GCF_958299795.1. Taxonomy (NCBI): domain Eukaryota; kingdom Metazoa; phylum Cnidaria; class Anthozoa; order Scleractinia; family Poritidae; genus Porites; species Porites lutea. The sequence goes on from NC_133212.1 coordinate 12,503,309, forward strand.
TAAATTTGACATAGTGTAATTTCAATTTAAAAGGCTTCTTTTCAAACCCAAATCTCCTATTTATTTCTTGAATTTATCTTATATGAAAATGTTAATTACTTATCGTTAATGAATGACTGGTTTATTTGAACTGTATATCAAAAGCCTTTTTAAAAGCTCTTTATGGTGGCTCACTGGAAGGACAGTGTTCCCATAGAACGATGATTCAATGTAAAATTTGTTGTTTTTTCGTGTATTTCTGAGAAGTTAGTCTCGTCTTTGTCTCGTCTGGAGGTTCGTGTTCATTACATTACGTGGAATCAAACCCGTGTACGTGACCATGCATCTGACCTGTGTATTGAATGCCTTTCATGTGGCGTCAAATAATTCAAGGTCCATAATCTATATCTGATAAAACTGAAAAGTCATAAAACTGCCCTACACAGTGAGATACCGGTGTTGAGATTTTTTTTTCCCTGAGTGGGTTGCACTGGATATCTTTTGTGTGGTTAATTAAAAAATGCCAAGTAATTATATACTGAAAGTCTACCAAAGAAAAGATCTAGTTAACACGATCGTCGTGTGTTGAAGATTCTGTGTCACACAAAATGCAGTGAGTATTGTATCGAAACAAAACAAAAGAAGAGCTTCTTACCTTGTTATAAAGACAGGAAAAAACTGTAAAGAAATGCTCGCTCGTGATGAACGATGAAAACTGTACAGACCTGTATGTAAAGTGATATTAAAGGATCATTTAACACGTGATGTTTTTTCAGTGGAAAGTCTTAACGCCCGGGGGGAGCACAACATGCAATACAGTGTACCACTCTGAAGAAAGAACGCATTGAAAAGATTCTACTGTGTGACAAGTGCAGACTGGCCGGTAAACGATGTCGTAAAATTCTCTGAAAAATATTCCAAGATTTGAAGCAAAAGTTAAGGGACAGTAACGTTACTTTTCATCCGGCGGAAAACTCCTCAATATTTCTGGGGTGTCCGCTGTCAAATTTTAAAACCTGGCACCCCTTTAAGGTAAATGAGCGTGGCTCGAATTCAGGTAAACGTCTCAGAGGTGTCCCAAAATCAGTCGAGCGACGAGTAGTACAAGATTTATCATTATTTGGCCTTACACCGTTAAGAGGGTCTTTTGGTCTTAAAGAGCCCCGAGAAGCTACCGTGACAGTCTACTCGAGTTTTCTGTCTCTGGAAGGTATCTCTCTGTATATAGGATTTTGGTTTATTTCGTGATTGAAACTACAGCTCATGAACAACTCTTCACCCCATGTAAATGAATTGGGATCCGTAATTACGGAAATGTTTGCTTGTGGAATCCGGAATCCGGGAAAGAATCCAGAATCCCGGACTTTGGAATCCGGAATACAGCTCGAGGAATCAGGAATCCTACTACTAAAGTCTGGAACCCAGAATCCAAGTTCCATTGACAAAGACGGTACAAGATCAAATGCTGCGACTGCCAGGCTTCTTACATTGGTGAAACCGGCAGAAACCTAAGCACACAAACGAGCGACGAGGAATGGTGACGCCAACAATCACATAGACCGTTCACAGTCCCCTATTTTTTCGTGAGATCGTTTAGATATACAGCGTCTTACCGTGACGGCTATCTTGATTTTCAAATGCCCCGAGGGGGCGGACGTCGAGGATTATAGCTCTGGCTATTTTTCTCGCCTCCTCCTAAACTGCCCCCGCCTCCTAAGTAGTTTTGACACTCATGCAAGATGGCAGCCTGTAACGCAAAGTGCTCGATCTCGATGATCTTACGAAGAGGACTGTGAACAGTCTAACAATCACATTGCTGAGCACCATTTAAAGACGAAATATCAAATTGACTGGGACTCTGCGACATGTATAACGTAATCTACAGACCTACTATCAAAGCTGGCTTACTAACTTAAAACAAACGTCACTGAATCGTAGCCAACAGTTACCAGCACCGTACAAACGACTTATTGACGAGATCAAGCAAAACTAACTACAAGAGAACTACTGGAGAACAATTACTGATTACGAGTCTTCATAGCCAATAACATCATGGCTTAACTGACAGACGACCAATAACATCGCGACGTAATTGACCAATCAGAAAAGAAAAGTATTTCTCGTCTCGTCCCAGTCCCTTTTTGGCTTAAAGCGTTCTCCTTGCTAAACGCACCATGTCTGAGAACTCGACGGATCTTGAGAAAAGACGGACTGCTCGCAGTCTAAAAAAGCTTGAATAAATTACCAAATACAAGAGTTTTCATTGCAGCTGGAAAATGGAGGTTAGACGTACTGGAGTCGGTAGCTCTATTTCTCCTCAAAACGGGAACGTTCGGTGCTAAAAACTGGTAGGAGATTTCCGTGGATACTATATTTTGCTGTGCTGAGATCACCCCGGTCACCCCGCATTCATTCAAGGTTCTTCTTGTAGTGCTAACTGTTTTCACAGTAGGTTTCTGCAATGATTACTTAGTTTCTTGCAATAAAGCTTTGCGTAAGAATACCCTTTCACATTGGACATATACTACGAGCAGTCTCTCTTTTTCTTGGTCCGTCAAGCAAAACGCCCAAGACCCGTAAATGACCACGCGCGTGACTGAAGGCGGGAGACGGGAGGGCGCTCAACGCTCGCGCGCGCGTGCACTCTCCTTGCTAAATCTGAAGAAAAAGAGAGACAGCTCGCAGTCTTTTCTTTTCTTTTCTTTTCTTCATTTATTTGTGGAATAAAAGTTAAAGTTTATACTTTTTTGTTTTCATAATCAATGATCGTGTTCCTTTGAGTCCAAGCTATTTTTGGATTACAGTTGCTAGGCAACGAACATTGAGCAGCCGCGCCTGTCAGGCAAAAATTCAACATGGCGGAAGAGTTGCCCGTTTTGAACACTTTTACTCGCATGTTTTTTTTCATAGAGGAAAATAAGACAAAAGGAGCCAAGATTAGTTAAATTCATTTTGTAAGAGCTTTTAATTTTACACTAGAAAATCATTTTGGTGACAATTATTTTTAAATAAGCTTAAGCTTTGTATTTCTAAGCTATAATGGCCGCGTTGTGACAGACTCTTCAGCTCTGTTATTTTTGTTCGTTTGTTTAAAGTTTACTTTAATTTTATCCGTTTCAGTAGATAAAGTTGAAAAGAATGCATTCAAGAGCTTATTTATTACTGGAGAAAGAGTGGTTTAAGCTTCAAAGGGAAGACCTTCCGTGGGTAAGTTGATCGTGTGTGTAGGTATCGGTGCATTTCACTTAATTTTGTCCCTTACTTAGAGCCAATCCCCTAAAATTAACGAAAGCTTTATTTTGAATCCCAAAATTTTAAGCTGGATTTCATTGTTACCCTCTAAATATATTCATTAACTAAAAGTAAAGATATCTATCCTACAACAATAAACTAACCCAACACTTGTAAGAAAGCAATAAGTAATGTTCATGTACTGTGAACTTATAACTTGACTTTTGAACTGCTGGTCGTTACCCTGCAAGCAGAGTCTCCCGACTTATCTAGGAAGAGCAAAGGAGACTCTGCTCGCAGGGTACTGGCCGTGGAAGGTGAGGTGGTTTACGGTCAAGTTATCCAATTAAAGTTTTAAATAGCTTCCTGGCTTTAAAAACCCATATGGGTTTTAGCCAGGAAACTATATGTGTAAGTATAACTTTGAGCGACTTGACCTTAAACCACCTCAACTCCCAAGGCCAGTGGTTCAAAAGTCAAGTTTTTTTTTTTTTTTTCTAAAACTGGGCATCCACAGAACACTCAGATGCCAACCTGGCCATAAATCCTTGGTCTGTGACAAGGCTGACGGACAGCAAAATTATTTGAATGGAAGGGAAGTTAACCAATGATACATATGTAGTTTCTGATAGCATGCAACTATCCCCTGAAGTGGAGGTAAATATTGATGGATATACCAAGATGCAAAGCATCAAGGTATATATCCAGAACACTAACTGTAAGGGATATATATGCAGATCATCCTCAACCCCATTCCATATACAATATTCTGACTCAATGCATAAGCTGTCTGTGCTCTTGTCCATGTAAATGGACCTCATAGCACATGTTCTTCTGTCCAGAGTCAAAACTCTTTACTTCAAGGGTGCCCTCTTATCCTTCTTTGTCTCGTTTTGTGGAGCATTGTGCTCTTTTGAAATTAAGTTGTAGAACTAAAGAAATAAAGCTTTTAAAGAAGTTTCAGGTGCCATACTTAAGGCACTTACTAGCAGCTGCTGAGAAAATGTTGTTAAACATTCACAGATTTGAGAAAAAAAAATTTCCGCAAAATTGGCCAATTTTTCTGCGAATTTGTGTCTAAAAATCCCGCGAAATTTGACTTCATCTTCCGCGACCTATCAGAAGCCCTGATTATTGGTATTTCATTGTCAGTTATGCCACTGCTTGATCAGCACTGTTCTTTGAGTTATTACAGGGTAGGTTTGGAGTCCTCTGAATGACAGTTATTTCCTTTGACATTATCAGGGGATACAGGCAAGGCCTTTAAATGAGGACAATATGTTTACTTGGGAAGGTACCATAAAGGGTCCAAAGGACACAATGTGGGAAGGTGAGTAGTGTGTGACAGTTTTGGGTTTGCTTTCATTTCCATCAGTCATCAGTCAGAAAAAATAAAAGCATGATTGAAAGAGTCATGTGAAGTACATGCCCGGGGTGGTATAAATATTTTTATTTCAAATAGTTGTGTGCTGCCCAGGGTCTTAAACCCTGACCTTATTTAGGGATGAGACAAATTAAAGTTGATACCCTTTACTCTTCCAAAAAGTGACACCCTCTTTGAGGAAAAAAAGCAAAAACTACCAATTTATTGGCAACACATAAACCTTCATAAATTTGCTTTCCTAATACACTTTTAAAGGGATAGTTCAGTTTGAACAGATGAATTGTTTTTGTGTCTCTGGGCGTTAACACTGTAGGCACTTGAATTTTACCTGATACAATTGTGTACTCTTGTAAGGATCGCATCGGGCACTAATTGGCAACAAAGGCATTAATGATACCCTGATTAAGGATCAAGACCCTTAAAAACCATACCATATTGGACTTCTTGATAGGGCTAAACTCCCTCACTGCAAAACTGAAGGCTGTAGGAGATAGCAATAATGATGTACAAAGTCAAGAATAATTTATGCCTTAGTTACTACAATGTATATACATCTAATAATAATTTTAAACTTAAACAACCAAAGTTATAACCTGAGAAATTCAAACAATTTTCGGATTCCCAGGATAAATACAACCACCTGTAGGACACAAGTTTTTCACGCAAATTTTCCTAATTTGCATGTATTTTCTTGTGTATCTTTGCATGTGTATTTGGAATTTGTGTGCAACATGGCAGATTTCCACGCATGAAACACACGTGTAATGCTGCAATGCCCGTGGCCTGTACTGTACATGTACATTGCATATTGGTCCTGTAATATGATCCAAACTAAGTATGCACATATTAAGAGTTCTGAAACACTTGCTTCTTTTAAGAACCAGGTGAGAAAAGTGGACATTGAGAACCTCCTAAGAACTGTCACCTGTGCAACTCTTGATTAATGGGGTGGGCAGGGTTTCTGAGTTTGTGTGCGTGTTTTTTTTGGGTAGTTAAGTAACTACTATCCAGTCAAAAAAACTTGGAACACTTTCAGTTCTGGGGCATGCACATTCAGTTCCCTCATCCCCATGCAGTGTTGTTGAAAAGCGCAGTTTTGGAAAGCTTGAGAGATTTTCAACTTTGTGAAGGGGGAAGTGGGGGGAATTGACTGAATGTTCCAACTAATTTGCCCGGGGTGGTAGGTGCCCACAATCAGTTTACACTGTGTGTAAGCTAGGCATTTTGACACTTAAATAAAGTGGTAATTATTATTTTATTAAATTGGGCAGACCAGGCTACAGGTATCTATAACCCACCCTTACAGGAATTCGGTATATTTAAAGTATACTTTTAAAGACAATTAAAAGTATACTTTATAAATTTGTGCTTTAAAATGTACTTAAAGTATATTTGTATGAGAGTGTCCCGCTTCCCTCCAGAGTACATGTAATGCCTCTGTGTCTGATCTGTTTGACAGGTGGTGTTTTCAAGTTGTATCTTCAGTTTAGTGAGCATTATAATGGCCAGCCACCAGAAATATTCTTTCACACAATCCCTTTCCATCCAAATGGTGAGCTAATGTGCTTGTTTCTGATGTAAAAAAACCAAAGCAGTGTTTTATGCCTGAAAATAATTATTTTAATCCAGTATCATAAAGATAATAATAAATATTATTCATGTTGTGAGGGTAATTTATTTTGTTCTTTTGTGTATAAGTTCATGCAGTGCTTCAACTGTGCAAATTTATATATGCTGGTACATGCTTGTATTGTTTAAGGTAAAAGAAGTGTACAATACAAGAATTGCAAAGATCTTCCAAAATGAAGGACATGTTTTCTGTTTTGTTATAGTTACTCAAAAAACACTTTAGGATAAACTTAAAAAGTGCTCACAACTGAAACAGAATGTTGGTCGGGTTCATCTTGATTCTTTCCAAAACACGGCATTTTGACCTATTTTTATTTATTCCCATGAGTTTGCCACAATAATAATATTATGCATATGGTGCCTGTACTAATGGGTGCCTCTTTTACAGCACATTCCCACCTCAACTATCTGTTTGAACCAATGTCCATAGTAACACTTGTGATTCTGTAAGTTTTCAGTGCTGTTCTATCATTCATATCAGTCTTTTAATTTTTAGTTGACCCAGACACAGGCCAGGTTTGTGCAGATTTTTTGGATGACTTGAGTTGTTGGAAAGAATGTTACTCAATTCCCTACATGCTACTCAGTCTCCAGGTAGGCAGACATGAATGTTGTTACTGCAGTTTGTTTTCTAAAGTGGGTAAAATTTCTAGCATATTTACATGTAAATGCTGACAAATTTTATCAATGTTGTGGGAGAAAATTAGTATCAATGTTAATCTGTATTGGTGCTGAAAATAATGTTTAGCTTAGTTAGCAAAACATACATATAAAATTATTTGAGTTGTCCATCTGGTCAGTCAGTCTGTCTTTATTGTGTTTCCACAAGAAAGTCACTTAATGTTGCATTACAAATAAGGATTCAGATATAATTATTGAATGATTTTTGAGCTACAAAGCGTGTATTTTGGGAGCACGTAAGATTTGTGATATTTTGAGGAAATGGATGAGTACACTGTATAACTCTAACAGTATTTTTGGCTGTTTTGTATCATAAATATTATGTTACAGGTCAAATCTAAATTCAGGTTAAAATTTTTCAACCAAGTTTGACTCTAAATTTCCTTTGTCTCCTCTAGCCCTAATTATTAATGAAGTAGAGCTAGGAGACAAAGAAAATTGAGAATCAAACCCAGGGTAAAAAATTTAAACCTGAATTTAATTTTGACCTGTAACATATACATCTGATTCTAGTAAATTTTTTCACTTATAAATTTATGTATGTAAATTTGAATCTCCTAGCAATGCCACTGCTTTGAAATCCATATGTACATGTTAAATAGTTTATATTTGCTCTTTATAAATGCACTGCACAGTAGAAAAATTAATCAGTGTGATTGTGTTTATCATGGGATACCTCATTGCACTGCAGAAAGAAAATCAATGCACTGAATATTAAAAAGATCTGTTTCAGCCCCTATAGTGCCAATTCAGCCTGGCAGGCCAAAGTCTGATTCAGGCCCTCCTGGAGCCATTTGAACACAATTTAAGCCAAACAGCCCTATCAAAAGCCTATTCCAGCCCACGCTGCTGCCTATTTCAGCCCTTGGGTCCAAATCAGCTCCCTCCCTCAGGGAGCCAAATGAGACTCAAAAATAGGACTGTATTTTAAGCACTGAAACGGCCCCATTTTTAGGGCTAAAACAGATCTTTCTGACTTACAATGATGAATGTAATGATAATAATATTGTTATACTTGTACAAACAATTGTAAAGTAGGTTGATCACATCCATTTATTAACTACAGTATATAAAAAGAGTTGGTCATTTTGACTGGGTAAAATGAAGCCATTTGAAAATCACCATTTTAATCGTATTGTTAATTTACTAACGGATCTGGTGTATAGTAGTAGAATTGGTGTATAGTAGTAGAAGCTTGTTTCTTGTTTATCTTACGCCATACGTCATATGAAACCTTAACAATGTATATTTTTAAATGCATTTCACGGTATACTTTCAATTTAACTTTGTTTCAGATGCTTCTTCCAAACCCCGTTCTTGAGAATGCTGTAAATGCCAGTGCTGCTCGTATTTTTGCCTCGTCGCCCAGTGGATTTAGACAGACAGTGTTGGACTGTGTTCTTGCCAGTAAGAGGCTGGAAGGTAATACATAATTAATTTAAGATACATTTTAGTATATGTAGAACTCTTTTGTGTGATGTACAATATATATAACTATAATTATAAGTGCAGACGAATTGTTAGAAAATAAAAGTGCAGCAGGGTGCAAAGAAAGTCAGTTTTAGCTTGCCATTCGGGCTGTAGTATGTACTAGCCCAAGAGTCTTTAACTAGCCCCCCAAAAATTTTGATAAGCAGCATTGATTACAGTTCTTCTGTAATTTGAATTTGCCACAAAAATTCACTTGCCCTTTGGGCATAGCCTGTGAACAGGCTCTCTGTTTTGGGATAGGGTGGAAAAATCGCGAGGAGAGAGAAGAAAAAGGGTGGTACCCTTCCCTTGTCTCTCCTGGCGATTTTTTCACCCTTTCCCCATACAGAAAGCCTGTTCACAGGCTATTTGGGCAAGTTAAGAATAGAATTCACGAGCCCTATTGCAAAATCCATGTGGAGTTTACAACAGATTTCTCTCCTAGCACATATTCTTGAATCTGAATGCTGCCAGGTGCCAGTTAGTGCAATTTCAGAGGCTTGTTTAAACAGATCAAATGAAACGCTGGGATGGTGAGGCTAGTGATTTGTGTTGTATGAAATAAATAATATTTTGCCGGCAAGGAACGGCAACTGAGTTCGAGTTTTGCGCGGTTCTAGGGTATTGTTACGAGGCCATAGCATAGGTTGGGGGTACACGGTCCCTTTTTTTTCCAGTAGTTGCTTTTTTCGTGTTTACGCGTCCGACTGTGGTGTTTTCATATTCACCATAACGATGCTAATTCTACATTTGAAAACTGTATAGTTGGTTTGCGCGGTATAAATAAATGTTATTATAAATAAAATAATGTTATGATGAAAGTGTATCATGGGCCTGTCTGCAGACTGACCGATTCGTTCCTCTAAGCGTTTTGTGTGTGTTCGGTCGGGTAGTGGAGGCAAAATGTTAGGCGTTGTTGATAAACTCTGATAAAAATTATATTTGGCATCGGTCAACAGGTACCTTCTGTCTTAATTTCAAAAATGAGGCTATTTGTTAATTCAGCCGTTATGTTTTGTTTGTACTTTACGCCTGTCTAGCTGGCCTAAAACCCCACACGGCGGATGAAATCGATGTGACTCGAATATCACCCAAACTTAATGAACTGCGGCCCGAGAGAACTGAGAGGAAAAAGGTGTCTGGAGTTGGACAAGTCTCGTTTGATGACTATCATGCCATGTGGAGTGGAATTGCAACAACAAAACCAGTGTCTGATGCGTTTAATCCGCTGAGTGAGGTGTTAAAAGCTGATTCAAAGTTACAAGCTACACACTTTGGATTACCACAACAAGAGCTTCAGGAAGAAATACATAAACAGCTTAGTGAACATAACGCTATTATGTACGGCAAATTCGACAGTGGAAAAACAGGGCAGGATCTAGCCGAGCTCAAGTCCACCAAAATTCAGCTACTTAAGCAGATTTATCTTCCGAAACAGCAAGGTGAAGCTAGAGTCTTTACGTTCTTGTCAATGTACAGGTGTATGCACTGTCATGCATCTCTAGTATCTTTTACAGTACCGCTCAAAAGTAAGTTACCGTACTGCAGTCGATTCTTGATTCCTGTATGAATCGATGACCGAGCTGTAACAGTCACTGTACAAATCAAGCTTGATATTTGAAGACACATTTCGAAAAACTTCAATTTTACATTTGTAACAAATAAATCCGCTCGGGCGACACTAGTGTTGCTGGGTGTCAATGTAAAGTTGCCAAGAAACCAGTCAGGGGTGAATCTTTTGTCCTCTCTGTCTCCGGAAACTCGTTCTTGACTCGATTCTCGATTCTCAACTCTCGTAGGAATCGAGAATCATGTAAAGAATCGAGACTTGCAACAGACTGCTAACTTACCTTGAAGCGGTACTGTAAGTACTTGTGAACGTTATTGAAATATTGTTAATATTGTGTAAGCTATATTTCTTTAGGGACGGATCATTAGAAAACTTATGGGGGGGGGGGGGGGGCGGGCGAAGTACAAAAAAATATTCGCGCAAGGGAAAATTAAACGGAAAAAAATTCATGCACGCCTATTAACCCTAAGAAATATTCATGCTATGGCGTAAAAAAATCATACAAGGAATTTGATACAAAAAAATTCCTGCAGCTCGAAAATTCCCCTTCCCCCCCCCCATAACTTTTTTGATGGTCCGTCCCTTAGTAGAGGTATCATATTATTGGGCGTGTGACTATGTTGGAGTGCTGCCTGTCAGGGGATTGCCACTCACCTCCTGTTACAATGTTACCCTGTAGTGTTGCGGATTTCTAGAGTTAAAAAGTGCTTTATTATTTTAAAAACGTTCCGTAATGTACAATGTCGTTCTCTCGTTTATCAAGTATGAATTATCTACCACTAACCTCTGGGTTACTCCAAAGGAGGCTGCCTCTACCTGGCAAAAACGTGTTTATTTCATGCAGATTCCTCAAAAGTTCCTGGCACTAAAAGCGAATGTCAGGCATTGAAGTTACTTGCAACCTAAGTTGTCGAGAAATGGGATACCCATTGCCTCCTGCAGTGTGGTTCCAACTATCAATCATCAAGCCAAAATTTGAGATGAATATGCAGAATATTATCACTAGCGACGGACGAGTGACACCAACCTGAAAAGAATTAATTGTGCTGCTTTTCTACAAGAATGGACCTTATTCGGAATGCCGGCTCATTTTTAAACTGCAAAGCAGTAGCTTTTTTTCTCAAAATCAGTAAAGAAATCGATAAAACGTGCCGTAAGAGTCTTGCGTGCGCCAAGCGCGCCGAGCGTCGAGCGCGAACGTGTGAGGCGAGGGGAAAAAAGCGTCTCTCCCCAGGTCTCGCTCTCTGTTTTCAGCCTCGTTCCAGACCTTTTGTTTGACTGCTCGCGCGTACATGAATACGCAAAAATACGGACTGTTTTGCAGTCTAGCTCATTTTGTGATCATAATTTTATTAACTGCCTGTGTTCGATTGGCTTGCAAACGACACCGCAGGCAATTGCTTGCCTATTATCATAGGTGACGAATTACTCCTTAATTTTGGCGCGAGATTTGTAGTGATATTTGGCATAAATACCATGAGTGAGATTTCAAAATTGTTATACGAAATTTCACGAGCCGTTAGGCGAGTGAAATTTGAGACAATTTTGAAATATCACAAGTGGTATTTATGCCAAATATCACGTACAAATCATGCTATTATTTCTTTATACTACTACCCGCAAAAGGTTTGTAATTTTCACATGTAGGTATTTCAAATTAAGCTGAAATACCACTGCTCTAAGCCAATCAAGTTGCAGAAATTTTTCATGTAGTAGTATAACAGCGTTAATTTGTAATTTCACTTGTGAAATTAAAAAAAATTGCAATGGCAACCTTCCGTACGTCTCAGTGTCAAGATGGCGAGGAAGTTTTAAAATGCCGTGAATGAACATGTCAGGGCACAAAAACAAGCTTCAGAAAACCTCAACACACGAAAGAGTACATCAAGAAGGATTCCAACAGGTATTTTGTCGAAAAATTTTGAAAATTCTGAACTTAAGCCAAATTTAAGGTCTAAACATTTGAGAGAGTGGAGTTCTTATCTCGATCGATACGATCCAGGATAAACATGTCAAAAATTCACGACTGCTAACTTAATTCGTCACCCACGATACTAATAGGTAATCATAAAGGCTCGAAAAGTTATTAGGATTTGGACAAAACGCGCGTGAAATTATTTCCTTATTTCACTCGTTACCATTGGATTACACATACAAACTCGCCGGTTTCAAAATTTCTCTACTAGGGAAAGATCTTGCTCTTGTATCTTTTTGTTTACAGTTGGTCATAATTCAGGGTCTCCACTTATCTTTGTTTTGCTTAGTACGGTTGATGTTGTAGTCCCTTTTTGCTTTGCTTCTCCCGCCCTTTATTGATCAGTTTTATCGCCGACCCATATAGCGGACTTCCTGGGTTTATGATTAGCGATTTTCTCTAATGAATGCACTTTTCGCAAAAACGCACTTTAGCAATTCACAGTGTGTTTACTTCCCTTACTGAAGACAAGTCTGTTATTTCTACGAGTTCATCGGAGCCATCAGGGTTTATTTTGCCAACTGCAAATGTTGCACCCATAATTGCGATGATCTTTACATTTAAAACATGCTTCAGGCAGAAATTCTGATTTTCTTGAAAACTAAGAAACCAAAAGTCGGTGATGTTGCCTCAAAGTTAAGTGACTCTGCTCTATCCTGCATCAAGTCGGTCTTGTATTGAGTCGAGCAATGACAGTTCAGCAATTAACTTAAGGTACCCGTTTTGGGGAGAGATTTATTGTGCGGTCTCTGTTGTGCTCAGATCGTTTACTATTGTTGTTGTTGTGTTTTCCTTCATTTTTTTTCGCCTGATCTTTCTGGCGTTACTTTGCAGGCCTGTCAAGTGTAGATTCCCCGACACCAAGAACAATTACCAATGCGCCCTCACCGTCAACTACAATCGCGAGAGATTTGGAACCCCATGATCGCGAAGTGGAAGAGTTATTAGCGTGGACAAATACCCTGCCTTAGCTACAGCAGTTGTGAACTTTACATTGTAACTAGTTAGACAACATTTTGTACGCGCGCGTACAGCTGAACACACTTTTCAGTCAATTGCCTTGGTTGAGGCTATGAACGCACTCACGCCACCCACAGAAAGACCGTAAAAACTTCACTTGTAGTGATGTTTCTTCTGGCAGGCGCACAAGCAACTCAGAAAGAGCAACAAAATGTAAAGTATTTTAAAATACGTTGTGGTTATCACTCACAATGCACCGTACTTGGAATTGCAATGTGTTTACCATACAGCGATAGATGCAAATTGTAATATATATGTATTTTTGTCTCCAGTCAAGTGTAGATAAGAGAAGATTATTTTAAGTAGAACAATTTTACTAACTCAACATTCGAAGGCTACAGCGCTGCGGTTGAATTTTTCTCCAATGTACTCAGTCGTGGAAAGTAAATTTGTAGCCACTCAAATACAGCGGTAAATAATGTCAAAAATCTGTAAAAAATGTGACTTTTATTTTTAATTGGCGGTGGTCGTGAAACAGAAAGGTCATTCTCTTTTAAAATAATTAACCAGCCTTTGAGTTCAGTGAAATCGCGAGAAACTGTTATTTTGTTGATAGCGTTCGGCCATGTTTGCTAAACAGCATGTTATGGTCTTCAATAGTTTTCTGTTTCGAGCACCTGTAACAATTCCAGTTTTTCCATTGAGCAAATTGGCATTACCCCTACCTTCAATTTTGGATAAAGCAGAATAATTCTTTGCATAACAAACGTAAGAAACTCAGCATGAGTTTCAATTAAATCTAAATTTACTGAATTTCAAATTGTGTTAACACATAAACCATTGAAAGGTGAGAATGGTACTCGCCATTTTGTTTCTAGGAAGTCAATTAGTTTAAATCGTTAAAAATGGTTAAAAAGCACCCGCTGGATAAAAGTGTCGAGTATTTTTCTTTTTCAATTAGCAAATCTCGACATATTCACACAATATTTAAAATTTAGCAGAAAACTTTGAAATTCTGACGTTCATTGGCATTATAATAATAAACTAATTGAGCTTAGCACGTAAAAGCATAAGATAAACTTAAAAGAAATTTCCTCCTTGTAAGACCCCCCTACTATGCTGTTGTCATACCCATGAAAATAAACCGCAAAGTATATGTACCTTAGTATTTGTGATTATAGTACTATATTTTTCCTTTCCTAAGTTAATGTAGTACGCACTTGAGATGCATGTGCACCAAAAATAGTCACTTATTTGATCTGGACTACTTTACGTTGAAAAGCACCACGCGACAATACGCGTTAACGTTCTGTTTTATCACTCTGATCTCTACAAGTTTAATTAAAACTGAATACCACGTTTTTCGTAGGTTCGCCCCCGTGTGATAACTGTAAATTTGTGGCACTTTTAGTGAAACCATTCACGAGTGGTCTAATTTAAGATAACCCAAAAGAGTGAGTGAAAAGAATGGTTTGGGTTTAGCAATGGATCCGCTCAGAAGTAAGAAGAAGAACAAGTACTTTCATTATGGTAAATTCGTCTTATTAACTAAGTCAATAAAATAAATGCGTTTGTCCTACTCCCTATCCGGACTCAGTCAGTATCACAGGCTTATCAGAGAATGGGATCCAGTTTCTTATTGCAATTATTTTCATAAAGCTTAGTTAGGAAAGGGGACTCATCGTTAACGAAAATAGGGCAAATTGAAGAAAGACATTTGCAAGTGTTTATTATCTGTTGAACCTGTCTTTTAACAGCGGACCCCTCAGGTGTAAGTAGGTTAGGAGAATTAACGCTTCGCGCAAATGACGCTTTCGCCTCGCTTGGCTCAAAGCGCCCTGCAATGCAGGCTAATCTTAAATTGTTCTTTTTGTTGATGTCAGAGCTTATTATCTACGGAATTACACTGGGTAGATACCCACGTCCCTGTGATTCGAAAAAACTATGAAAATTTTGATGACACGTCGTCATTTTTCACTTTGGCTGTAGTTTGCTGTATTATCTCCATCCTGGGCTTGGTGATTAGATGTTTTGTTCCTTTTTGTTAAAAAGCAGGAATAAACAAAATACTTAACAAGTATCCTGGGGCGCTCATTTTGAGGATGTTGTTGATGAGGACTCTTAGCTATTATTAAACTTTAGGCAGAATTTAATATTAGAACAAAGTGCGCAGGAGTTTTCAGTTCTATGTGTGCGTACAGATGGTCATGACAGCAGTAACTATTAATAGCGCTGCAAAGTTTCCAGCAAGTTTGGCCGACTTCAATTCCATTTCTTCTATTTTCGGCCGTCTGTTTTGTTAATGTGTCACAGAGTGGAAATGGTGAGTATATAGAGAGGCATTTCAGCTTTTTCAAGTAAGTGATTGAAACCGTACATGCACTTTATATGAAACTGCTATGATATATCATTTGCTTGATTGCAAAAATATGTCCGCCAATATATGAAAGGTCCAGAAATAAAAGGGACATAACCAAGTGAGATTATAACTAGAAATGAACTGAAGCTTGGACCAAAACTATGTTGTAAAGAAGGATCTCTGAGGCATAACTATGCCCTCTAAAGGCGTTAGTTGCAAGGGAAGTCGAGTCGAACTGATTACCATGAAAAAAGACACGTGAAAGAACAGATTTATGTAGAGATAGATTTTTTATAGGTTTTTGCAGGCGTTCGAGTTTGGTAATGTACTATGGTAACGTGCTATGCGCATAGCAGGTTCTAACTTATTTGGATGTTAAATTCCTGTGATAAGGAGTTAAAGAGTATGACTAGATCGTGAAATAGAATTGTAAAAAGTGTATTTCTTTAATGGCTGTTAAATGTATCAACCGTCTTCCCACCGGTTAAAAAAAGAAGGCCCGGTGAAAAGGAGAATAGAAAAACATGAAACTCATTTTTCACAGTGGAACTGGAGGCAGCAGAAAGTAGGGTAGAATACCGTGAACTGAGACGGGCGCGCCAGGGGTAAAGTACAAATATCACCTGCATGTTAGGTACAGAGCCTTGTTTATGAACGGCGAAACTTTTAACGCCTTAAACCTTAAACAAACAATCTTAAAGACGTCGAAAATTAGTTTTGTATTATATTCAACAGAATAATTAACTTCAGAGATGATTAGTTTGAAAGCTTTTTCAAGAGGGCCATTAAACTGGAATAACAACGCATGCGCATATAATATAATCATAGAATCGCTACAAAGCTCTTTATAATTATCCTTTTTTTCTGTAGATTGAGACTGTGAAGTTTTTGATTTTTGCATTGGACATGTCATTTTTGGACAGAAATTTAACAACGTAAATCAAGTAGTTTTCCTTTTCCCTTGGATCTGCTCAATGCAGAAGTGACTTATATTTACGTTAGACAGCTGGTGTTGTGTCAGACTACTCGACGCCAAATTAACGTATTTCGAACTAAACCAAACGGTCAGGTGCATGTCTTTGCCGTTCTTTGATAGCATCACGCACCACGGTTCTTTAATTTTCTCGAAATTTTGTGTTTCTGTTTTCAAAACCCTCAGGTAGCCTGGGAACTCTCACCATTCTTTTGTACTGTTTTTAGCCCTCCTAAAGAAAAGCCTTCGATTTGCTTCGTAAAATAATAATAACTACAAAATAAATGGACGGCTTTATTTAAGGAGGGTTGTACTGACCAGTCTACACTGATAAGCTCATACCCTCGAAAAATATCCTCTATGTCAACTCAGTAACTGAGAAGCTTTTAATTCCACTTGAGAAACAAATAAAAAATATGAAATACCGAAAAAGAGGAACTCCGGAAGTAACCTTAGACTATTAATGTACTTCTTACTACGGGATAAAAAAGGCGGGTCAAACTTGAGCCTCAAAAAACCATACACAAATTTATCAAGTTAGCTTTCCAATTTTTCTTGCAGTAGTTTTGTTTAATGTTCAATCATAAAAGGCTTTTTGCAGGAAACATCTTGGAAAATGTTTGAGAACAATGGCTAATTTAAAGATGCAAAAAACAGCTGTCGTTTTTTTGGAATTAAAAATAACAATAAATAAGTAAACAGTTCATGCAAGTAAATCAATCTAAAGGTTGATTTTGCGTCAAAACCAACCACTTTGCCTATCACATCCTGAAAATCTTTAAATAGCAACCTGACCGTGCTACATCCTATCTAGAATGTTCTCTC
Source organism: Porites lutea (assembly GCF_958299795.1). Taxonomy (NCBI): domain Eukaryota; kingdom Metazoa; phylum Cnidaria; class Anthozoa; order Scleractinia; family Poritidae; genus Porites; species Porites lutea. The sequence goes on from NC_133212.1 coordinate 12,520,345, forward strand.
ACTTAACGCTGTTTTTAATCTAACGTAATACGAAAATATATGAAGTCAACCTGCGATTAACGTGTTCTGTGCAACTATTCCTTGGTAAAGAGAAAAAAAAAAGAACTGATCGGAAGTAAAGACATAACAAAACAACATAAAAATCAAAGTAAAAAGGGGGCTTTTCTTTTGTCATCAATAACACTCTATTATGTACTCTACGAAACATCAGTGACGTCTTTAACAGAAATGTTTGGATATCCAGCCATCATTTTGGTGACTAAGCAGGAGTCGATCGAAACCTGAAACGGAACGATTGCGAAACAACACGCACATGCCATCTTTGAAGCCGCGCATATTAGTTTACTGTTTGACCAGTATTTAGTATTTCATTGGAAACTAACGGCTTAAAAAAGGTTCTTGTGACGATTTGGCAGTCATTTTTTTTCCCGAAAGCATATTGAAACTAATGAGCAGGCCCTCCTTGAGTCAGCGGCCTGGGTTATCATTATTTATTTATTTTAAGAAAGCAAAACCTTTTTGTACGTATAACTAGGAGTTTTGAAGGAATAGACGTACGTACCCTCTTGCATTTTATGGCCGTGGTGAAAATGTCCCTCGTACACATCGTTCGGTAAAAGCGGTAGTTTTCTCTTCTGGCTTAAGAACGACTGGATCTTAAATTTCTCTGTAATGCAAGCCTGGAATGACATGGACGGAGAGCTGACATGTGAGACGGGAACTCCGTTGTTGCTACCATACCAGTATAGAGCTAAGTCATTTCCGTTACTATGGCTTTTGAGCAGGGCGGCGTTTGAAGTTGCTTCTCTATTAGTGCGTCTGTCGCTTTGAAAGTTTCAACATACTATCGATGGCAGTGCTGTGTTTGTTCTTCAGGCGGTATAAAGTTAAGCTGTGCATTTAAAGATTTGCCTTCAGGTTCTTCATATACCACTTGCAGAAACGGTTCTGTATTATCTTCATGAGCGTGGCTAAGATTGTTCAAACCTGGGAGAGGTTCTTACTATCACATCCACATCCAGGGTACTTATGTGTCATGTCGATTAAAGAAACAATTTTTTTGGATGGACAGAGAGAGTGGGGGGGGGGGGGGGAGAAAACTTCATAGACCAGTTATCTGGCAGGAAGGACCGAAAGTACATGTGAACTGTCTATATTACCACATTTTGGCTCATACAAGAAGCGCTGCCTAAAATACTGCGATACAAAGAATTTTTTCAACAAAGTTAGCAGTTTCGAACGATCGCTTTTGCGAATATTTGAGGATAAGAAGACCGAGATATTGTCCTTCTTAAGTATGCGTGGACTTTTGGTACTTACGAATTTTCAAGCGTTTTCGAGGAATGACTCCCAGCTACAGGAAATTGGAGACTTGTTGCGAAGTCGAAGCGTCAATACCAACGGGGCCGTTGGATAAATATCACCAAAAATATTAGATGTATTTTGAACAAGCTAAGAGGTGTACGCAAGATTAGAGTGGCTTCGCTGCTTTGGTAGACCGTATAGTCGTCAATGAAACTCCATAGTAACAAGATTACTGATTGGAGGATTAAACTATACCTTAGGTTCCCCTGATGACCAGCCAAATCGTTAAAGTGTGATAGCCTGGAATGTGTTTGAAAAATACAAGTTGTTTCAACCTTGCAGTTGTATTCTCGTTTCTATACTAGCTTTTTCAAGTTTTAATTTGATACTTAGTACGTATGGAGCAAAAGGCTCAAAAGTTGAATTTCTCCAGTTGCTTAAAGCGAATACAGAATGTTTAAGTGTGGCATCCATATACGAGGTGAGTCAAGGCTATAGCTCTCTAGATCTCTCTACCCGACAACGAAATCCAAGGGTCTTAGATTTCCTTACCGTATTCCTCTCGCTGAGTTAGATGATAAGTGAACGTATTTAAAACCGTTAAATACAAGTGTCATCAAAACTGGTTGAAAATAGGGCTACTCTATTATTTGCTGCCGGCTGAAAAAATAGGGCCTTTGTAATTCATAGCCTAATATTTAAGCAGAAATGCTTGAAGGATTTCGAGAATTTTCTTCGGAGTTGTTAGGAAGTTAAATTCAGCTACCTCAAGTGAGTGATTTCAGCAAAGTTCGGTTCTGGCGCTCTACTTCGACGCCATTAGCTTAAGGCTAAAGGGGTGGAGATTTCTGGTGTTGGATGCCATGTGTAGCTACGAAGTTTTCAAATTCCTCTGACACAAACTGAGGGGCGTTGTCAGACTTAAGGCTGAATTGGATATCCATACCGCGTGGAAAGATTGGCGTTAGCGCTTCTATCATCTTCTGAGAAGTGGTTGAACGCATGATGTTTTCTTCAAAGAAACGGCTGAAGTAATCAACCACCACAAGTAAGTTCTCTTCCCAAGGAAGAGGAGATAAGGGATGAGGGAGTAAGAGATCATGATTAGAGACAAAAGCTGATTCACAAGACATATGCTGACAAGACAGGGGGCGGGAGGGGGGGGGAGGGGGTGCAGCATCATGGTCTCTTTTGGGCCACCAAATTTTGATTCGCATCCGAGTTTTCGTCTTAACAATGCCTTCATGGCCTTCATGTGCTAAGAGCAGTTCTTCACTTTTGAGGCTTTGGGGAATAACAATCCTGGTTCTACGTATTACTATCTTTCCCAGTAAGCAAAGTTCATTTTTCACACTCAGGTAATGAGGCATTTTGCATTGTCACCAATCACCACTTTGTATGTAGTGCCTGACACTACACAGTTCAGGATCTTTCTCTGATTGTCTTCTCTTTCTACTTCCTTTGTAGTCATAGCTACGGGTGTACTTTCTTGTGAAAGTTCTGTAACAAGGTCGGCTTCCTTGCCACTGTAATCTTCCTGATTCACATAATTTAATCTTGAGAGAGCATCTGTGATGTTTGTCTTGCTAGGACTATATATCACTTTAAAGTTTGAACCCTGTAGGCGAAAGATACATAGTTCTATTCCTGCAGATAGCGTTGAGGACTCGTTGTAGATGTACTGTAAAGGCTTATGGTCAGACTCCAGCTCAGCTCAGCTTATGGTCAGTCTCCAACTCTCGACCAAAAACATACAGCTTGAATGTCTGCGACAAGCCCATACCAAGGCAAGGGAATATCTCCTTTCCACATCAGTAAGGATGCATAAGAAATTACTCTCCACAGGCCATCTTGTAGCTATGTGAGGACAGCTCCTATGCCTGTGGGACCAGCATCAGCAACAATGACTGTCGTGCATTCATTGTTGAAGTAAGCAAGTGTTTCTGCTCGTGCTAGCAGATCTTTCCATTAGTGGAAGGATTTCTTCTGGGCGTCTTCCCACATAAACTGTTGGCCTTTTCTCGTCAGCATTCTGAGCGGGAAAACTTGGTAAGAACTTGGCAAAATACTGTACAAGGCTTAAGGAAGATCTGATCTCCGCAATACTCTGTGGAGAATTGGCATTTTGAACTGCAGACACCTTCTCTTTACTAGGAGCGATCCCTTTACTGCTCAAGTCATGTCCAAAGGATGTTAGTTTTGGAGGTCTTAACTGTCACGTTTTCTCATTTAGAGTTAATCCACGTTCTCTGAGACGGCGCAGAACAGCTAACAGATTCTCATCATGTTCTATGATTCCGCATCCATGGATGATCAGGTCGTCAGCAATATTTGCAATTCTTTTACAACCAATCAACACATCTTTGACGATCTTCTGATATTTCTCAGGCTCTAAGGTAATTCCGAACATTAATCCTTGTACTGGAAAAGACCTCGGTGTGTAATGAAGGTTGTAATACAACGTGACTTAGCTTCAATTTCCACCTGGTGGAAGCCCCCCTTCAAATCTAATTTACCGTACACAGTTCACCCATTTAAAGTCATGTAGAACCTCTTCATTCTTCGGGATAGGATGCCTTTCTCTTTCGACTGCCTCGTTGGCTCTTCTCATATCTACACAGACACGTATGTCTCCTTCAGGTTTTAACCAACTCATCTAGTTTCTTGAACCAAAGGGTAATCTTCTGACAGGTTGTGCAGCAGGCTTAACATCTTTGTTCACATGCAATTTACGCTGGAAATTGTTCAATTTACCCACTCCAGAAAACAGATCAGCAAGATTCTTAACAAGGTCCACAGAAGCTCCTTCACTTGTGATTGACTATGCTTGTAGCGAGTTTGGAGGTCCAACTCTCAACAAATTCATCTTCTCAGCTGTATCCTTTCCCAGCAGAGCTTTACCACTGACGACCTTTAACAACAGTAAACTCATCCACACACTTTTCTCCAGACTCTTCACTATGAATTTCACTTTCAAAAGTTCCAACAACCTCGATTGGTTTGGTTTGGCCATAAGCAAACAACTCCTTTTCACACTTTCGGGGCTTGCTCTTCACTCCAAAGAAAGTAGGCCACGGACTTCTATGATTTGTTTCACAGTCGTCCCGCTGGAGTTAGTGGACGATGCTGGAGGAGTCGCTTGTCTGTTTTTTCTCTGCTTCAGTCAGCTGCTATCTTGTTAAATCATTAACCAATTTGGAATATTATCCTCGTCGCCAATGTGACGATTCCCGACAGATGGCACTTGATATACGAGATCAAACTACGCAAACAAACTTTATTCAAACGCCATGATGATCAGCAAGCATGTATCACATGATTCAAAGTGCACATGTCTAGACTTCTGGTAGATTACAACTAACAGTTCTTTTGAAACAATTTTTTTTGCGCTGAGATCTCTCTCGGGTGTGCCGTTATTACCCAATTCCTAAATATCTCGTGAAACTTTCTATAGTAATCAGGTGGCGCATATCCATCACTTAAATTACAACCAGTGACTGAGAAAGTGGCGGCTCAAGAAGCTCTTCTGCCGGTGTATGACATTTGCAGACTGCAGACTGCATGAGGCAGCAAGACTGTAAATTGAATGAAACCAAAAATATCGTAATAAAGGTGGCATCATCATCAACATTACCTTGTTCCGAGAAGTACATGTAAGGCCTAGAAGCGAAGTTTATATTTTTCACGTAAATTACACCGACCTCATTCCTGAAGGAGTTGTTGGCTGTTCTTCTCGTATTGAATTAGAGCAGAATAATGTCTGCCGATGTCTGTCGATGTTCTCGGTCATCAATCCGTAGCAACAGGTTAGCAATTTAGCCTGCACCACAGACGAAACAAAAGTCTGGTTATATAAGTCTGTCTGTGAAACAGCGCTGGAATCCTTATTGTACGGGGGCCCCACCTGTGTACTAGGATTTGAGTATGAGCAATGATTGGCCTGTTAAAAAAGCCATTGTCGATTTGCCTATTTAGAAATTCAAAATGCAGTTCCGGTAATTCGTCGAGTCCAGGTAGGATCTGTTCATTTTAGATTATTTAACATATCCTTAAATACTGCTAAGATGAAATGCGTCATTTAAAAGGTGTTAAATGTCCGTGATCTATCCTAGTTGTTTTTGTGGACGTAACTGTGGTGAGCACGAAGTGCTCGCAATCTAAAAACTCTTTTTTACAGAAAACTACTATTTAGACAGGCATTAGTGGGCATTGCTACGTGTCATTATCAATTCACAATAATCAAAGAAGAATAAAGAATCAACGCAATTAGTGATATGTCGGGTGAGTCAATAAAGAGTCGCGTCGGTGAAGAATAGCCAACAGTATCTTGGAAATGAGGCCAATGGAATTTTGCGCAAAAATATCAACCTTGTTCCCAGGCTATTTTCTCACTTTCACACGATGTTATATATTTGATGGTGTCACCTTTATTAGGAAGATTTTTGGTGTCTTTTAATTTACAATCTGCAATCTGTGGTCTGCAGTCTGCAGTCTGCAGTCTGCAAATGTCATACACCGCTCTTCTACAACCTAACCTACGAACGTCCACTACTTTTCACTACATATCCAACATAAACTGGCCGTTTCTATTTGTCTTTTTTGTAAAGCGTAACAGTACAGGGGACTGATTTGTGGATTCATATTCCCACATGTGACCTTAAGGTTATTTCCTGGTAGCTTCTTTATCACTTCTGAGACTGTGTTGTAGAATTCTGGAGCATCGCTGTCATCTGTGAAGTTCGTTGGATTGTAGCAGCATATAATAGTAGTAGCAGGGTTGCCACTAAAGGTTGCCACCATAATCCGGCTATTCACTACCACAATACCACAATATTGCCCACTAAGGAATTGTCAGCAGAGGGGCTTAGTAGCATACCAACTCCTCCCGCGCCACTGTGCACGGCGTTCCTCCAACACTAGCGAGTGGCCAAGATCCAGCCTTTGCCGACATCAGTATACTGCACGTCCTCACTATCATGAAATTTCCGATGTTCCTGCAGACAAACAACAGACATTTCTTTCTCCTCTGCCAGAGCAGTTAGCTATCCAATCTTCTCATTGGAGATAGCTGCGTCTATTGAAATATCCTATTTACGAGCTCATGTACACACTCTTGCCTACTTTAATTAAATACTTGGGCTAAAAAAACCAAACTTCAATGAGTTTGCTGTCCACCTTGAGAAGATAACTGCCGTCAAAAAACTGCTAAACACTCCTGTGCCCACGCATTTTATTCGTTAGCTGAATTTGACTCCTCCTTGCTCCTCCGCAAAAGGGAACAAAACTCTCTTCCTTCACTATTTATTTATATACACTTGGTTGATAAACTCTTTTTTTATTATTATTAACAGGTATTTAATATGTGCTATTCCCATAAGATATTATCGTATTTCTTGGTATACTGTAATATTGCAAAATAAGTTATTATATATTTTCTGGCCAGAGATTGGCTGAAAACACTGAAATGACGAAGCAAAGTTATTAAAAATTGCGACACCCTTCTAGTTATAAATTACAGCTAAGTCACATGTAATTGTGTTGTGTACCAAGTTGCGACTATGACAGAACAGGTGTCCCCTTACCGGAAGTTCTTAGGGACCATAGTTTGGTATTCGTTACAAGGAGGTGTCCGTTAATCGACTGTCTGCAAATAGCATGGGAGAATTGCCTTTGCACTGAGGTTCATACTTCACCCCTTTCGGTCCATGATTCACACTTATTCAATGATACATACAGTTTTACGTACATCAACTAACACAAAGGGATGTACCTCGTGTGTGTCACTTCTCCTGGAGCGCTTCAGCGAGTGAAACTCTTAGTAGAAGCTAGCATTTTTAAATTATTAAATGCCTTCTTTTATGACAATTTATTTTCGCTTTTATTTATGCAAAAACAAATTAATGAAGGTATTCATAGGAATTGAAATTTCATTTGGATTCAGCCACATTGATATCAAAAAACGTTTAGAAATGAGACATCAGTCATATAGTGTGTTATATCCACTCATCACGTAATTTGAATAGATAAACAATGCAAAAATTGATATTCAAGTTTATATCGTGGCAATCTTATTAACGTTGCTGGAATTGTGAATGAATTCGCGTTCCCTGTTTTGAAAAGAGTTAACTCTCCTTGTTTGTTGTGCGGTCGGTTTTGACGGTAGTAGATACATTTTCTTAAGGGCCACCAAGTATAATCTTCAAAAATATGACATTCGCGCAAGAAAAAAAAAGGAAACTAAAGTATCATTATAGAACATGACGCATGACGTTTAAGAGAGTATCTGCTATAAAACACCTGCTCTTTTGACTGAAACTGTGAGATAAAAAATGGCTTTTTGGAAAGATTAGTTAATGCTGCAAAATTAGCATGTTCACATAAAAAAAGTGTTTCCCAGTGCTAATAGGGTATGATTCATCCGACATTTGTTGATTGCGAACCTGTGCTGCTTTGCAGGAGGTCCATTTTGAATGCACTATGAACCGTGTGTTCGTGACGCTTCCAAAACTAAACTGATTCGCTTGGTTTACCTATTCCTCAATTCTGAGCAACCGCTGAACTCACTAATCCAGCGCTACGTCTTCTTTCGTGCGATAAAACCCACGGTGCACAGAAAACGATGCAAATTATAAGAAAACTTGGAACAAATGGAACAAGCCTTGACAAAAAAGTTAGTGCTTTTTAAACTTTGTTTCATACACCGTCACCGTCCGCTTAGGACAGAATCGAGTTCATTGATACGTCGTGTTATTATGTTATCTAAGGACTTTCATTATTCCCGGCCTTTTCTTGCTATTTAAGTTTATCCATCCTTCGTATGCTGCAAGGTAAGATAACTGATGAATTATGTTGTCTTAATAATCCATATTGAACGCCACGTGTTGTAAAACGTTTTCAGAAAAATAGCGCAAAAATTGTTTTTATTGTGATTTTTTCTTTTTTACAGACATTTTAGTTATTGATTATTATTCTGTTCAGTGTCTGTCTTGCATAGTGGAATGAATTTCACTCCCGTTGTCGCCCTGATCTCAATTTCCTTGGTCTTATTATTAAAGAAACAAATTTGACACGGTTGCCATTCATTGCAGATTTCATCAAATCAACCAGCACATCATTGGTCACAAATGATAACCAAACTTTTAAGTTTATAGATCAAAAGCTAACCGAGGTACAAACGCAGCTGATCCTCGATGCCGTAAAGATGATATGCCCTGACCTGAATGAGCGGATAGCTAAAATGTATTGTCTTTAATTTCATTTCAGCGGTCTTATTGAGTATGGATTCATATAAAAAGGTTGTGGTATTTTTTCTCTTCTGGGCGCGAGGTGCTTGCACAGGTAAGTCCGAAATAAGTTCATCACTTTAGTTTTAGTATCTCTTGTTTTGCGGATACGTTTTTTGCTTTTTCAGGTAAGAGCGTTAACAACCACTCAATGATAGTGCTTTTCAGCATTAATTTCTTGCTTTCTTATTCGTAAAAAAACCCTTAACGGAACAATAATGTACGTTGTGTAACTTATATAAGAAACCTGATAAGCCGTAATTTTTTCAGCGTAGGATTTTGATTAACACGGTGGCTTTTTTAATAAACCAAGATGATTAGGTATGTTGTAACAGGACAGGAAAATGATGGAGCTGTCAGTTATTTGTTCCTGTCCGTAGAGAAACACCACACTGCTGATCCAATCCACTTTAAAATAAACTTGTTTCGTAAGTTTGGTTTGTCAAGAGCCTCATTATTGTCATGTAAATGTACACGTAACTTTCGTTTGCTTTTAATTTAGTCCCAGTTCTGCAAATTGGTTGTGTGGAGGTGCCAATTGAGTGTACATTGTTGGTTTCTTTTGCTATCGCTCTCTCTTGATCCTCCTCCTTTGTCGGTGATTAAAATGATTGTACGTGGAAAAGATGCTCTTACTTTGAAAATAGTTCAAGAGTTGGTAAAAACTGTTTTTATGAGTATTGCTGCACTCCTTTTGCTTAAAGAATTATTTGTCATGCAAAGATGACAAGTGCCCGTCGATGTTTTATAGAAGACCACGATTTTAATTTTGTTGAAAGGACGGAAATCTCCAGTTTCAATTTGCACAGTTGCATGATTCATTTCCCTTTCATCCAGTTTGAAAACCTATAGAGAATCAAAACCGCGAAATAGGTGTTCATGATCTTAACAAATGCTGAAAATTCCCTTATGAGATTTTAAGGCATTTTTGTCACACCTTATCAGCAGAAACTACCATATCCAAGAGATGTCTTTCAATTAATAGAACAAAGTAAACCATGATACTTAAGTACCTACTTGTAACATTTTTTTCAAGTGTAAATTGCTCTGGGTTTACAATAAACAGGGAAAGCAGTACATAAACATTTCGTTTGGTAATACGTTAACTTTGAAAACCCTTTCTGCTTTTCAGTTTTCTTTGTATTGTCGTAAAGAAGGGTTTTTAACATATTTTAAAACGCATACCTATTTTGCATGATTATGTTCTGCTATATCCGGGTGTAACAAAACTGCACGTGGAAAGAAACCTGAGAAAAATATAACTATAAAGGACATTTATTCATTTTTTAAATTTTCAATTCCCCCCACGTTTATGTTGGAGAAAGAAAGATATTGATGGCTTTTATTTATTTTAACGAGAACTTTGTTGTTTTTTTTAACGTTCTTACCACTATTTGATACTGACATTAACTGAGTATTTTGAGGACTTTTCTGAGCAGACAGTAATTGCACGAGCTTCTATTTCTTAAGCTACCATCAAGCACTTTACTCCTGAACTCTTTTGAAAAGGGTGACTGGACGTAATAGTACTGAAATTAAATCCCGCTTGGGATAGAAATCACGATTTTACTGTTATTTTACCTTTCGAGGGACTTACGGCACGTCGAAAGTCTCTTTTTCCTTTATGGAGGTTAGAACACAAGGTATGGACAATCGTATCGCATATAGCTCACTCGTTCGATTTCTGATACAAAGACAACGAGTGCAAGTTATCAACCCGGGTATCGAGCAAAGCAATTTCGATGCGGCATTGTGTTTATCACCTACAAACTGCTTGGAGGGTGAGGGAAAAGAAAAGGTCGCAGAAGTAATGTGTCTGGGGCACCTTCGCCTTGTCCCTCTGGCTGCGCGAGAATGTAGCTTCCAGACAACTACGCCAAGCTGCCAAAATTATTAAATTTAGAGCATTGTTTTCTGCTATAGACGTTTGAAGCTGGTGGAGCTGTATATTTGTCATGAATTTAAAAATGCGTCTGAGGAAAAGCAATTTTGCATTACTAGTTAGGTCTTAATTCACTCTCGGATTCAACGGCCGGTCGATGAACTAAAACCGGCCAGTGCATGCAGTCTTTAACACTGATTTGATCCATCCATCGGTCACATCGATCGGCGGGGAAAGAACCAATTCATTTTGGGTTTGCCTTGGTGTAACATGAATTTAAAAATACAGATTTTAGGGAAAAGCAGGTTTTCACGGAAAAAAGCCAAACTGAATCGCACTTCCGACAAACAAACATATCCCGCGACCTATTAAGCGTCTGCGAAGTGAGACGCTCTGACAAATGTTCTTCTATCTCGATTGTCGCTGTTATTTATTTGAAGCTCCTGGTCCAGATTGATTCATTGTTCTCCTTAAAATACTGTCGCCATCGAAAGAAATCGCCACAAACATTTCTTGATGCCAAAACGGTCGCAAAAACAGGCCAAACAACGCCGATCAGGAACGACTGTAAAGGCCGGTTATTTAAAACAAAGCCCAACTTAGGCTGCGGTTTAAGAAATCATTGGGCATCCAGATATCTTTCTAAGGGGGTTATTTTAACCCTTTGGTGACGGCCGGCGAGTAGCGAAAAACAGCATTTTTCACCAATCCCTCTTCCTTGGACTAGTTTTCGCCTACTCAGCATAATTATAGCTAAAAACGAGTTTTGCAAGAGAAAAAGACATATTTTCCGACTAATCTGACGAAATTAAACAGCGTTTTTTGTTTTTCACGCATGCGCAAAAGCCACAAATTTGGACTTTTTTTGGCGAATCTATTTCGATCTTTCTCTCTCGCTCTCCTTTTTTCCTTCTTTATTGGCGGTTTTGTTGCCCACTTTATCGTCTTTGTTTTGCATGGAATTGTGGCTGGTTAACTTTTTAGGAAAGGGACAAATTTAATTTTCAAGTAGTAGTATGTAAACAGCGAAATTGGCAGTGGAATATTCCGCAGAATTTTACCTAATTTTGTGAGTGTAACTCTGTCAGGGTTAGTCAGAATATCCCAAAACGAGGTATCGCCGGAAAGATCTATCTTTGCTAACGTTGTTGCTTACCAATTTATTAGCATCAACTGAAAGCTAAATGGGTCAAGGGAAAATTGTATACATTGTACCATACGGGGACGTAAACGACCCTAGCTGTCCGAAAAGGCTTAAGAAGATAATTGTTTCTGCAGTCTACCCTGTTGCTGCCATGAAACGTTCACGATAACCGGCGTTAACATAAAAGCGTTGAAAAAAATTGAAAATGGCTTATATAGAACACGGTTTTGTCAACCACTGGCTAAACTTCGTTTAAATAACCGGCCTTTGAGTCTCTTAAGACCTTTTAGAAAAGTTCATTTTGAAGGTCCACCGGCTTCCCCGTAAAATCTGTCTGCAGTTGAGACTATTTTCACAAAAAAATTAGTTGAAAATCACGAATACAGTCGACTCTCTCTTAACGGATACCTCTATAAGACGGACACCTCCTTAAAACGGACACCTAGAGTTTGGTCCCTGCCTTTCTAACTCCCTTTATTTGACTCTCTATAAGACGGACACCTCTCTAAGACGGACCTTTACTGCCGGTCCCAAAAGTGTCCGTCTTAGAGGGAGTTGACGAATCGGGTAAAAGATTTTAAAGTTCACATATCACGACAAGCAAACCAGTCACAGTTCACGGGTTTTAATTTCGTATTTTCACCTTTCACGAAAATTAAAAACACTTAATCACGTATCACGCTATAACCCCTTTCACCCCCTCTTACATTGCGGACCACTTGAGTTTGCAGGCCAGTATGATCCACACGCGCGACAAAATTATAAACCGGTTACCTGGGCAAAACTAGTTGTATCAACGTTAAAATTGAGTACTTACTAACCTACTTACTTGCCTACTAACTTATTTACTTATTTTAATTACTTACGTTCTTACTTGATTTAGATAGTTACCACTTAATTCTGTGCTCAGCCAAGTGGCTGATATGACTCACCGCCACGTTTGTTGACTTTAGATGTATACCAGTCAATGACACACCACTGGAATTTCAACGAACCTTTTCCTTATAAGGATAAGATAACAGGTCAAGAAGGAACGTTTATGGGTAATGAGGTACCTTCAAAATCCGTGGATTACCTCAGGTTGAGTGAGATGTCCTGCTTGATTCTTGGCACCTTCGCAGATCCCTGCCTTCTTGACATGAGCACTTGTCATTCGGGATATTCCTTGGCGTTCTGGATACAACCAAATACCAATGCAACTTCTCCTCAAATTTTACTTGGAACAGCTCGAAATGGCTCCGAAATACACGGCGTTTTTGTCTACCAAACCCAAGTTAGAGGAAATAAAAGTCTCATTGTGGCGGCTCATGTCAATGGACTCAGATGGAAAGCACCAATTCGTGTTTCAAAGAATACTTGGGATTTCATTACCTTAACATGGAACGTGACAATTCGTGATAAGCTAAGAGTTTATTTGAACGGGATCAAAGTGAAACTATCTCTGGATAAAAATGTAAGCGATAGGCCATTAGGAAAACTTCTAAAATTGAGAGGATCATTTCCGGGTAAAAGGATGCCTGGGTCACTATACTTGGAAAGCGGGGGTTTGTACGATGAGGTTATGACATGGAACAGGTCGCTGAAGGAGCGTGAAGTCAACAGACTTTTTCAGTCCCAAATGAGTAAGTTTCTAAGTTCAGCCTATTCTTAAAGGACATGCGCTCCTCGCCAATTTAAGAAATAACATATTTGAAATGTCCTAAGCCAATAATGTTTTCTTTTCTTGCATTTCAGACAAGCTCTCAGAAATAACTTGTATTTCAACGAACACGACATTGAACATAACGTGGCAGACGATAAAACGAAACATATTCTCTACAAGGATGCAGGGATTTACAGTGAGAATCTCGAGAAATCACCAGCACATTAAAGCTGCAGAGGATCTCAACTTATTTATTAATCATTATTTTTTCAGTTGCCTGGGTAAGCATGTTAACTTGCATTTCATAACTTAGTAATCCAACCCAACTAATACTCATTGCAATTTCCATCTTGCTGCCAGTTATAGAGCCGCATGCGGCGCTAATCAACTGTTGTAATATCATAGGTGACGAATTGCTCTTTTTGGCGCGAAATATCAGCGATAATTTGTAATTTCACATGTAAAATTACAAAATTGCCATGGCAACCTTCCTTACGTCTCAGTGTCAAGGTGGCGACGAAGTTTTAAAATGTCATGATTGAAGATGTCAGGGCATAAAAAGACTTTTTAGAAAACCTAACACACGAAAGAACACATCAAGAAGGATTTCAACAGGTATTTTGTCAAAAAATTCTGAACGTTCGCGAGAATGGAGTTCTTGATCCATACGATCCTGGATAAACATGTCAAAAATCCAATATTGCTAACGTAATTCGTCACCCATGATATTAATAGGTAATAAAATGGTATACTCGTGAAATTAGGGAATAATTTCACTTACGTTTGGTCAAAGGCTCGGGAAACGCGCGTGAAATTATTCCCTAATTTCACTCGTCACAATTTGATTACACATACTAATATTAAATTTTTAAGTTTATACCCTGTGGCTTTTTATCTCACTTCAAGATCCTCCGTTAACTTAAAAAAAGATACCCATTTCACCCACACCTTTCCCTCCACCTTTGCCCATAAATGGCTGAATTAGAAAACGTTCATAGCTAAATACACCCTCTCCAGTAAGAATTGTGTTAAGCATGGAGAATGTAATCACAGCTGCGGGATACGGAATGAATTCCAATATATACTTGTGTCATTTTCTGAACTCATGTAGTTGTTATTGAACTATATTGTCGTTCTTGAACTTTGGTGTCTTTATTGAACTACACAAAAAGGAAAACTGAGCTATTAATTCCATATACTGGGCTATTCTGGTATATTCCAACCATGTCTTTCCCTTAAACTGCCCGCTGTGCGCCAGATCTGACAGCTTAGTTTACTGTGGAAGGTCATTGCCCTTGTGCGCCAGGCATCCCATTAGGTGCTTGTAAAAACAGAGAGGGATGTTTATGGGCGGGATATCATGGTTGTAAAACCCCCTCACATTTCCATCATCACTTTCTAGTTAACAATCTCATTACTAATACCATGCAATAGCGTTTACCGAGGTGGTCTAGTGGATAGGGCCGTTAACTTTTAGCTTTTACCGAGGTGGTCTAGTCGATAGAGCCGTTAACTTTTACAAACATTTTGGAAGTTGGAAGTCCAGGACTTGTGCGGTAAAAAAATCTGTTTATTAAATATGGATTGATGGTAGTCGACTCAGGCAGGTAGGGCCAGCTGTGGTACCACGGTTTGAAACGTGCGGAAAGAGAGTCAAAACACAAGGTTTCATCCAGCGTTAACCGTTAGGTTTCCTGCTTTATCAACGAGCACTTTGTCAGTTTTTTAGTGTGAAGTTTTCTCCGGAACGAGTTAGCTTTCCCTTTTCAGCGCTGACTCTCTTTCCGGGTCTGTTCTTTGTGCCCCCGATGAGAATGACAGACCTTCTGAGCAGACTATAACTTTTAAATTAACATCAGTCTATGTTCTAGTCTCTTTTAGTGAGCTCACTAGAACAACAGTGTACCATAGCTATTTATCAATTTAGTTCTTGTACTGTTGCTAAATGATTATTTACCACTTACTTAATGCTACATATTCATATTAAAAATATCTAACGTATTTGTGGCTATTTTCCCCGCAGCTACATGCAGTTTACCCTCAATGAACTAATGTGTGGTCATTAAACAATACTGGTGTGGGTTGTTGACCTAACAAGAAAGAAAAACTAATAGTGTGGTAGTAAATTTACCATGAATTCCAGCACAGTGCTCTTGCTTTGCAGATGTCATTATAAAATCTAGCTTTTACCGTCGGATCCAGTAGCGTAGAGGACATCGAAACTTCGAAAATTAAAGCTCGACTGACATCAACTCTACCTAGTTTACTTGAGGTCTCTAAAGAAAAGTAACCATGCAGGGTCAATAGTCTTGTTATTAATTCGTTTTTAGTGCCATATGCTTTATATACGGTTCGTCTTTGGCTGAAAGCTGAAAGTGAAAGGAAGCGCATCGGGGCTTTGCTTTGTCGGACGAAAGAAGGAGGTAAGGAAAAAGGTTAAGTTAAGCTAACTTTTACTAACACTTATATAAATTACACTTTTGATGTGAAGTATATATGAAATAATTCATTTTTGAACTGCGGTTGTAGATGAAAGTGAAGAATGATCATCGCAGTAAATTTTCTAATTTAAACAATTGGAAAGAAGAAGCCTGAAAAAAATCAGGGCTTCAACGGGATTCGAACCCTTGACCTCCGCGTTACCGGTGCGTTGCTCTACCAACTGAGCTGTGAAGCCACACATTGGGAGCGAGGTCAATTTATTGAGTTACACTTACACTTTTACCACCTCCTTAACAAAAATTAAAAACAAGGAACATCTGACTCAATAAGTTTCCTCTTGGGTATGAATATGGACCAGTTGAAATTTAGTGCAATATCATAGGTGACGAATTATTCCTTAATTTTGTCCCCAATTTTTTCGTGAGACCGTCGAGATATAGTGCGTCTTACCGTTAATGGTGGCCATCTTGAGTTTTAAATGTACCGAGGGGGCGCGCGTCGGGGATTATCAAAACGCGATAAGGCACGTGAAATAATTACAACAGTACTGTTCCATGAAAGGAAGTTGACTAAGTGTTTGGAACAAACCGATAATCAATGCAAACAGCATTGTTTAAATTTCTGACATTCTAACGATCTTCGTTTAGTGCCAACGGA